>NC_136517.1:56978716-57086216 GCF_053919585.1 Euprymna scolopes | reverse complement strand
TTGCATCCCCAAGAAATAACTTCTGCGACGGTAAATGAACTTCAACAGATTGAGTTTTCACTGCTGTCTCTCCATGATTAAGTTGAAATTAAGAAAAGAAGCCGTTCAACGCCTGATATTCAAATATCTCAGCCAGGCATTAGCAACAACAAAGTGTGTATTCGTAGCTTTAATGGTACCAACGGAAAAGTTGGCTTTGCGGCTGTGAACTAAAAAAGGCATTGTTCTGCTTTCCTTGTTTGTTGTTAGGGGGTGATGTAACATGGACAAAAGATGGTTTCAGAACTATTAGCAAAATGAAAGATAGAACTGAAAAGCATGAGAAGTCAAAGAAGCACGTTGACAATGTAGTTTCCCTATCAATTTGGGGACCATAAATATTAAAGAAAAACTTAGTGAGGCCTGCAGACTTTCAATCAATCATCATAACACGAATGTTAAGAAGAACCGTGAAATTTTATCTAAAATAATAGATTGTATTTTCTTTTGTGGGAACTTTGAAACTCCCTTACGAGGACATGATGAAAAAGATGATTCAGTAAATCCAAATGTATTTAGAGGATTTTAAAATTTTGCATTTTAATTAGATCCAGATTTAAAGAATCACTTAGAAACCAGTAATGTCTTCAAAGGTGTTTCCAAGACTATTCAGAATGACATACTTGACTGTCTTTTACAAATATACCGTGATGAAATAAGGGCAGAAATTAGCAAAGCTTCCTTTGTAGCTGTCATGGCTGATGATACAACAGATGTGTCTGAACATACACAAATGATCATTGTTTTACGGTACGTCTTGGATGAAAAAAACGAACGCATTTGGGGATTCTTTATTCCAGAAAACCAAACCGCTGATGGGATATCAAAATGTATTCTACAACAATTAGATATAATCCTTCAAAGGAATCGTCAAAAACTGATAGCTCAGACATTTGATGATGCAAATGTCACGAAAGGCAAAAAAGCTGGTGCTCAGGCGAAAATAAAAGCAGTTTATAGTAATGCGCATTTCACTCACTGTTATGCGCATCAACTTAATTTAATAATGAGGAATGCAGCAAGCATTACACGAAATGCTAAAATATTTATCTCTAACATTTTGGCTATTACAACTTTCTTTTCTAGATCACCACAGCGTCTGTCCATTTTTCAAGAAGCATCTGGATGTAAGCATTCTACGTGCATCCGCTACAAGGTGGAACTTTAACATACATGAATAGAGTTCATGAAAATGTTCAAGCATAAAAAACTGTCACTGAAATTCAGTCAACATCATATGTAGATGAGACCGTTGCAGAAGCGACAGGAATTCTGAAATATTTGAACGATGAAAATTTCATATTTTGGTTTGAGCTATTTCATAAAATTATGTCTCATGTTGAAATTATTTCTCGGGAAATTAGCATATATAAAGTCAATGAATACATAACAAATTTCAAAACTGCTATTTTAGAGATAAGAAACACCAAATACTGCGAAAATCCTTCACAAACACTCAAGGGCGAAACTAAAAAACTGTGTGACTATATATCTGCTGATATAACGGACAGATATTCTTCAACTAAACATTTAATACTTGCTAAATTGTTTTACAAGATAAGCTTTGCTAGTTTTAAGAAAAAAACTACCTACAGAAGAGATATCCTTGACAACTGAAGCATATCCCATGATTGACAAAGAAAAGTTTGAAACTGAGCTAGAAATATTTTATAGTAGGTCAGATATCCATGAATATTGCAAAGTAATTGATCTCCTGAAATTTATTTTGGAAAACAATTTAAACGATGTTCTTAGTGAAATCACAAAACTCATAAAAATTATCTTGACAATTCCCATGACTACATAAGAGATAGAACGTTGTTTTTCAACTCTGAAAAGAATAAAAACTTTTCTAAGGAACACCATGGGTTGCGAAAGACTAAATGAACTTGCAGTGCTTTCAATTGATAAAGAAGTTCTTCAGAAGTTAAGGAGAAAATTATCAATCTTTTCTCACAAATTAAAACAAGAAGAATGAAGTTTATTTCAAATGAATGTAATAAGTAAAATATTTAAAATATTTACATCTATTTAGGATTCCTTTAAGTTATTGTATTTTTATACGTGTGCATACGTATAAATTATGTATATTTTTATGTTTGTTTTATTTTTGCACAATATTAAAACAATAGGTATTTTCTTTAAAACAGCACCCCCACTAATCTTAGGCACGAGCCGCCACTGTAAATGACCACTTTCCTCTTCCTTATTAATCATACATTTATTTAACACCACATGAAATTTCTAACCTTTTTGCATTCATCCATTACTAACACTCTTCTCTTTCCCATTCCTTTTATTTAACACATTAAAACCACTGTCAGCAATTTCCCCCACTCTTTATCTGTGCCTAAATCAAAGCGTAGATTTCATGAACAAAGCTTCTTTCTGAGAAGTGCACGCTTGTGGAATTCTCTTCCGTTTGCCTGTTTCCCACCTGACTACAACTTGGATATCTTCAAGTCCAACATAAACAAATTCCTAATTAATCGCCCCCTTAAGTAAGACTCTTAATCAAATCTCCAATACCAACTATTACTACGATATTGCTAAGAGGTGATTACCATGTAAAAAAATAAAAATAAAAAAATAAAATAAAGTTGTTCTAAATGTTAGGATACTTTCATTTCCTATTCTATAGATTGAAATTGAATTTTCAAATGAAAGGTTGAGCCCATATTATGCCTCCTAAAAATCTTTTAAAATATTCCAAAGAAATGGATATTTGAGGAATATTTATTTGTATTCCTTTCTCTTGCCGGCGTCACACCATCTTTGTTACCAAATATAATTTTGAAAATCCTAATAATTTGCCAAAAAGGGAAGTTGTGCCGGATAGAAGTTGGTAGTCCATTTACAGAGCAGCAATATATTTATTGAACTGTTTATTGATACGTTAAACACACACACACACACACACACACACACACACACACACACACACACACACACATATTGATAATGTATGAGCAATGAAAGAAAAGTATCAATGTAATTGAAAAAATAGAGAAGAAAAAAATGTGTGCCTCTTATTTTTCATAAAAAAAATAATTTCGTTTGTAATTAATTGTACGTTTTCATTTGTGCTTATATATTGTTGGATTATTTTTATTTTAGGTCACCACTTACCAAGGCCCGGAAGTCACTCGGGGATAGGGGCTATTGCGTGTACAGTAATCAACGGGATAATATCGTAATAATCGTTAGTAATGGAGATTTGATAAAGTGTCTTACTTAAGGGAACGGTTTATCAGGAATTTGTTTATGTTGGACTTGAAAACATCCAAGTTGTAGTCAGGTGGGAAACAGGCAAACGGAAGAGAGTTCCACAAGCATGCACTTTTAAGAAAGAAGCTTTGTTCATGGAATCTATGCTTTGATTTAGGCACAGATAAAGAGTGGGGAAAATTATTGACAGTGGTTTCAGCTAGATGGTGTTTTTCGTGAAAGATTGGCAAGGGGGGACCAGAGATTGAAGCTCAGACGAGCACTTGCCATGGAAATAACAATAAAACAAAGACAGACTCGCAACGTCTCTTCTGTGGGAGAGATGTTGCAAGGAAGAGAAAAGGGCATCCCTCACTAAGCTACGAAGTCTATTTTGTACTCTGTCAAAGCAGGATAGGCTATTTTTAGCAGCTCCTGCCAAGATGTGGCAGCAGTACTCCATCTTTGGACGTACTTGGCTTTTATATAGATAGAGAATTGCATCAGCAGTGAGATATCTTCTGGAGTGGTAGAAGGATCCTAACATTTTTCCAGCGACCTTGGCAACAGACTTGATGTACATGTTCCATTTCAGATCAGGAGTAAAGATCAATCCCAGAAGCTTGTCAAAACATGAAGCCTCCCCAAGATGAGAGCCATCCATTTTAATTGATGCCAGATGTGGATCAGAGCGTTGATTATGTAAAGATAGGAGCGTGGTTTTAGATGTATTAAAAGTAACCAGCCACCTCTTTCTCCACTGTACCATGTACTCAAGATCAGAGGAGAGGGAATCAGAGAGAACTTTGTCATTTACGGCCTTTGATGCCATAGATGGTCAGTATAGATGTCAACGAATTATTCAAGTATGTGTTTTGGGAGATCATTGATGTAGATCAGGAAGAGAGTTCAGCCCAGGATCGACCCCTGGGGGACTCCAGCATTAATACTGTGGGCCTCTGATTTCCGCCCATCAACGACTACTCTTATGAGCCTATCAGAGAGAAACGATTTAATAACTGAGAAAACATTTCCAGTTATGCCATAGCTGGAGATCTTGTGAAGTAGGCCTTTATGCCATACCTTATCGAAAGCCTTTGATATGTCAAGAGCAATTGCCCGAGAAAGGAAGCCTTTGTCGAGAGATTCACTAATCCTATGAGATATAACCATTAGCACATCTGCTGTAGATCTATCAGAACGGAAACCATATTGCATGTCACTAAGAAGGTTATTTCTGCTGAGGTGGTTGACTACTTCTTTATTTAATATGGATTCCAGCAACCTACTCATGACATACAGGAGACTTATTGGTCTGTACTGAGAGGGAGAGGATTTATCACCTGAATTCTTAAATACAGGGCATACTGATGAGGTTTTTCAGAGTGTTAGGAAGCACTTCTCCTTAAGGCAATGCTTAAACAGTTTTGTAAGTATGGGGGCAAGTTCTGATTGAAGCTTTATCAACACTATAATTAGAATGCTGTCAGGGCCAGTTGTTTTACTGGAATCAAGGTTCTTGATTAGCTTGGCGACCTCACGCACACATATTTATATGTTGCATAGTGTGTTGTCTGTTATGGGAGGAAATACAGGGAGTTGATGACCTTGGTTGCAATGTTCTTGGCAAAGAGTTTGGCCTTGTCTGATGCTAACGAGATGACCTCAGGTCCATTGACGATGGTTGGGATAGAACGCACGCTTCTGTTCAGGATCCTGTTTGCTCTTTGCCAAAACTGGTGGGAATCAAGCCGCTGCTCAGCTACTTTGGATTTAACGGACTGAGCATATAGCTCTCTTGTATTTTTTATTACTCTTTTACAGTGGTTGCTGGCAGTCCTGAAAGCAGCTTTAGTCTCAGTACATCTATTACGTTGGTAGCTATGGAAAAAGTGATTTCTGTGCACGATGGTAGCAGCACATTTTGGGAAGAACCATGGCTGGCTGTTAGGTTTTTGTTGGATTTTTTAGATGGTATGAATCGGTCTATGCCTACAATTATCCATTCGGTCAGGTCTGATACTATAGAGGACACATCCTTTTTAAAGATGGAATGCAGAGGTAGATCAGATATAAATGCGCGGAAGCTATCCCAGTCAGCCATAGAGTATCGATATACAATACCGTGGAGAGGTATGTCTGAAGACTTATTACATTTCATTCTTATTTTAACTGATAAAATCGAGTGATTAGAAAATCCCAGAGGAGATAGAATGGAACATGAACATAGCTCAGGGGAAATTGTGAGAAAAAGGTCTAGAAGGCTTGCATACTGACCGGTAGTATCAGGGACATGGGTGAGTTCGTGGACAATCTGAGTGAGGTCATAGGCAATGGCAAAATCATGACAGAACCTCCTCATCGTCTGTCTTGTTTGAGTGGGTCAGCCATTCTACATTGTGGACATTGAAGTCACCACAAATGTGAATGTTATCCGAAGATGAGCAGACAGGATATGGTCAATTTTCTCAGATATACTCTTAAAGATAGTAACTGCACTGTTGTGGGGGCGATAGAGGGCACATATATTACTGCGGTGATGTAAGCAAGTGCAACCTGGAAGCACATATAAGGTCTTCTCTGGAGATATCCCTACCACACAGAAAGCCATCTATAATGTAGGCACATATTCCATGCCCATGGCGATCTTGGGGGTCAGATTTAGATGTTAAGTTAGAGTATCCTTTAATTATGAATTCGTCTAGAGAAGTGGTTAGCCCTATGCCAGTTTCGCTTAGGAAGAAAATGTCTGGTTTTGCCTCCTGTAATTGGGTTTCAACCTTTGGAAGGTTGGAACGTAGACCCCTGATGTTGGAGAAGGAGACATGGTTTGGAACGTAGACCCCTGATGTTGGAGAAGGAGACATGGTAGTAGGGGTCTACGCTGGAGGATGGAGTTCTAGGTTTATTCGTGTTTTTTTTTTCTGGAGATATTTCATGTTGAGATTTTGGGATTTGTGGAACAGGTCGACAGACTTGGTTAGAGCAGGACAAAGAGGGAAAGTAAGAAAGAAAAAGATCTTTTATTTTTTTTTGTAGCACATGATAAGGTAAAGCCGTAACAATTACCCACTAGTATGGCATCGAAAGGCCCCACCATAAACTACTGCATGGTCCAGAATCCATTCACTAGATGGCAATATAGCAGCCCCAGTACTTTGCTCCTGCTGATAGGACAGCCTCCTTAGTGGTTAATCCAAGGTTCGGGTCCCTGACTATCATGTGGGTAACGTCAGCCCAGATGAAACATGTAGAATGTTTTTGACTCCTAATGGGGTATGAGACGAATGGATTCGCCAATCATTTTTATAACCATCGGCTGTGCTAAACAACCAATGAAAACGTTTCAAAATTATTATAAAAATTGTCGAATTTGGATTCAATCAGTTCATCGTTAACTATGCCACGGATCGCATTTGATTCTTGGCCGCCATATTGGTTACAGATCTTAACTACGCCGCCATCTTTGTTCAACACAATGTCTCAAAACTTAACAGGTTATGTGCCCAGCCACCGTCTTTTCTTTGACGGATCGGAATCTAAATTCGAATTGTGGCAGGTAAAATTTCTGGGATATCTAAGGATTCGAAAACTACACAGTCATACAATCTCCAACAGAGAATCCAAACGACCCTGATTTTCTCGAAAAGAACGTGACTGTTTTTGCAGAACTGATTCACTGTTTAGATGATAGAAGTCTGTCTCTGATTATAAGAGACGCATTGGATGATGGAAGGAAAGCATTGAACATATTAAGAAAACATTATTTATCAAAAGGGAAACCGAAAATGATCTCGCAATATACAGAACTAACATCTCTGAAATGTAACGAGGATGAAACGATTACCGACTACATTATAAGGGCAGAAACAACCGCCAATGCCTTAAAACTCTCAGGTGAAATAATAAGCGATAGCTTGTTGATATCAATGACCCTCAAGGGACTTCCAGCCGATTTTAAACCATTTACAACTGTTATAACTCAGAAAGACAAACCTGTTAATTTCAGCAAATTTAAAGTGGCATTGCGCAGTTACGAAGAGACTAATCGTATGCTCGTGGACAATAATAACTCCAGCAATATTATGAACTTTAAAAATGCTTTTCGAAAGCAGACACCACCAAATTACACACCTCACCGCAACGTGTTCTCCAAAAGTAATTTTCCTAAGAAAAAGAATAAAATTATCTGCTATAATTGTGGACGACCCAACCACAAAAGTTTCCAATGTCGATATAAACGCTCTAAAATGGACTCCGTAAAAAACGTTGAGAATTTTGAGGAAGAACATACATTTCTATTCACATGTAACTTTGACAATACCACAAACGGTAAAAATCTCCTTGTAGAGTGTGGTGCTACAGCGCACATTATCACCAAGGAATCTGATTTTATTAATTTTGATTCAAACTTTAATCCTCAAAGTCATTTTGTCGAACTTGCTGACAGTAGTCAAATAAATGATATAGTCTTGAAAAGAGGCGATGCTAAAATATTCCTAAAAGATAATAAAGGCGAAATCTGTAACTGTATTCTAAAAAATGCTCTGTTCATACCTACATTTAAGCAAGACATATTTTCCGTGCAGGCTGCAATTAAACAAGGCGCGAATATACAATTTGGCCAAAATGCATCAAAATTGATATACCCCAATGGAACTGTATTTGACATTAAAGAAAATGGCCGACTATATTATTTAAAAAGTATGGTTCCCTCAAAAACTGCCTGTCATGACTTCAAAACCTGGCATAAAATTCTAGGACACTGCAATACCAAATGTAGTCGAAGGCATGAAAATAATACCTTCAGACGATTTCCCAAATTGTGATGTGTGTGCACAGGGGAAAATGACAAAAGATATAAGCCGAACGCCAGACAAAAAAGCTACGAAAATTCTCTCACTTGTGCATTGTGACTTAGCAGGTCCGATCAGCCCGATGGGGAGAAATAATCTAAGGTACGTTTTGAACTTTATTGATGATTTTTCCTGTT
This sequence comes from Euprymna scolopes, assembly GCF_053919585.1. Taxonomy (NCBI): domain Eukaryota; kingdom Metazoa; phylum Mollusca; class Cephalopoda; order Sepiida; family Sepiolidae; genus Euprymna; species Euprymna scolopes. The sequence goes on along the minus strand of NC_136517.1, from coordinate 57,077,977 downwards.
TAATTATGGTTTATTTTCTAAAAAACAAATCCGACACTATCCTCGCCACTAAGAAATATTTAGCTGATGTTGCCCCGTACGGTTCAGTAAAATGTATTCGCTCAGACAATGGGACTGAATTTACTAGTAAAGACTTTAAACTTCTATTAATTAACCACCGTATTAAACACAAGAAATCAGCGCCGTATTCCCCCTTCCAAAATGGCACCGCTGAAAGGGCATGGCGAAGCCTTTTTGAGATGACAAGATGCCTACTTATCGAATCAAAATTAGCGCATAGTTTATGGACATATGCTTTAATGGCAGCAGCATATATCAGAAATAGATCGTTCAATAAGAGGCTAGGAAAAACGCTGTATGAAGCGTTTTGCGGTGTAAAACCTAAAATGAACAGAATGCATCTATTTGGTTCAGATTGTTTTGCATTTATAGAAAACACCAGTAAACTAAATACTAAAAGCGAAAAAGGTACTTTCGTAGGTTACGAAAAAAATAGTCCGGCATACTTAATCTACTTCCCAACTCAAAATGCCATAAAAAGGGTTAGATGTGTAAAATTCAATGATATATTAAATTTAAAAAATGGCGATCCAGTGGATGAAAAACGTGAAATATTACCTAGCATCTTAATCGATCACAATGAAAATATTAATAACGAAACCCAAAAGGAGAAGCATTTGATTCCTGGCCGCCATCTTGGATACTGATCTGAACTATGCCGCAATCTTTGTTCAACACATGTCTCAAAACTTAACAAAACATTTACTTTCAGCATCCTTACTAGTGACATGGCCACAAGGATAGACATAGAAGCAGAAAATTTCCAACATCTCAGGCTACTGTTCACGAAGTACTGTCGACCTGGAAAGCAACTTTTTCTTCACCCTTTGTCAGAAAAATCACTGATTGGAAATGAGGACTGAGGGACAAAACAGGAGAAGCGATAGTTGCCAGAGCTGTCAATAACACATCCACAGTGCATTATCTACTTTCCTTTAAAAAAAAAAAAGGTAAAAGGGACTTATTAATATCTACTTAATATAAGTCCGTTGCTTCATTTCAAATTTACGATGATATTTGAAAATAGTCTCCCCTCCCATATTAATGCTATTTGTTAGGATTAAAATGAGTTTAAGAAAATTAACACTTATCGCCTTGTTTTTGACATGTTGTGTTCCAGCATGAGTGACCATATTTTTGGTGGAAGTGTGAAAGGTAGTTCCCTTGCTCGGATATGTGTGTGTTTGTGTCTATTTATAGAAGATAGAATTCATCTTTCATATTTCACGCACATGCGCGTATGATATGTTAATTTTAGTTTTTTATATATTTTTTTTCTTTAAAGACAAGAATTGCATTCTAGCATTTAATAACAACTTTTTTGCTTGGTTAGTAGGTTTACTGACGACACCATGCTCTATAACAGGCACAAGGGGAAAACGAATGGACACATATCCAAGGCAATGGCAGAAACACTAAAGGAAGACCTTCAGTCTGTAGTGAATGGGGGATAAAAATGGATGGCAACATTCAATGCTACCAAGACTAAGCTCCTTTCCCTTAATGATTGCAAGAAACCTGCTCAACCACCAATAGCTATGGCTAATGATGCACTACCTGAAAGTCCTTCGTTCAAACTCCTCAGCTTAATGTTCACATGCTAGAAAGTTACTCACGCCCGAAAGTATCCTGTACCTCTACAAGGCCACCATTCGCCCATGTATGGAGTATTGTCACATTTGGGCTGGTGCATCTGCTACTAGTCTCTCACTCCTTAACAGGGTTCAAAAGAGAATCACCAACCTAATAGGTCCCGAACTGTCAGCTAGGCTTCATCCTCTGTCCCATTAATGAAATGTTGCATCCCTCTGCCTGTTTTACAAGTATTTTAATGGTAGATGTTCCGACAAACAACAAGCTCTTGTACTCCTTTGATGTAAATATCCCGACAAACCCAACAAACAGCAAACTCCCACCCATAAACAGTAGAGATCCCCAGATGCCAAAAAACCTTTTCCTCTACTAGTTTCTTCCCCAGAATTGCTAGACTTCTGGGTTCCTGCTTCCTCGATTGTACTGACATGCAGAAGTGCAAGAGTAATGTAAACAGACATATTACTGCTTAACTCCCTGTGCCTTGTTTGGGGTAAAAATGCAGTAAAAAAATATCTTGTATAGAGAAAGGATTAGTAATGGAAAGAGTTAATATGTATGATCGTTGACAAAGGATTTGAGACAGTCCTGTAAGAAGATAAAAGAGTTCATATGTGTACCGTATTGAAGTCCGGTTGTATCAGTAGCCATGCTGTATTCTTTGTTTCCTCATCTTTAGTCAACCCAGGCTCAAAGACCCGAGTAGATTCTATTGTGCCCCAAGAGAGTAATTTGGAGGTTTGTCCGAGCCACGTGGAGTTGTTAATCTAAGATCCGGGAAGAAAAAAAAAGAATTGCCATGAGTTTAACTTCTTATAAGCTCTGTCACGTGCTCAGCTCGCCTGAGACATGATCTCTGAGTGGCCAAGCTAAAGGAAGTTGACTGCTACAACCAATCAGCAATGATCTTATAAACCAAAGCTATTCAAAATCTCAAGTTGGGAGTATATGCTGTTCCTGCTGCTATGAAATTGAAGGTATCTAAATTTTCACAAAAGGTTTTTAATACCCACTTTGCATAAAACTAAATTAAACTAAATGTAGCTCACATTACCAATCCGTACGCCTAAAACCTGTGTTCTAAAATTCGTAATGATCAATTAATTAGTTTAGGATTGAATTCTATAAGTATAAATACATAAACATATACATATATCTGATGTCGTATAAAAAGAGATGTTTTATATTTGGTAAAAAGTAAAAACAGATTACATAGCTTATGTATGGACAAAAAAAATGCACCACGAAATCCAAGATGTCAGTTATTTTGAAAGAAGTTATTTATAGTTCAGTGATTTTAAGTTTTTTGTTTGTTTATTTATTTATTTTTTCAATGTTGTATGAATGCATGGATTCGTTTAAAACGAAATATAAATAATTTTGGCTCTTTTCCAAAATTCCCCTTATATTAAAAAAAAATGGAAAAAAATATGTATGATATACTTACCCGTGACAAAGCAAAAATACCATATTACAAAAATCATATAAATTGATCAAGTATTTTTATTTATTAACTAGCAGGGAGACCCAACCTTGCCCTGGATTGAATTACCTCTCTGTTTCCAGCTTCCCTGACTGTACTAACATGCAAAAGTTGAAATGTAATGTGAACAGACATCTTGCTGTTCAATTCTCTGCAAGGCATGATCAGACCAAGTGGCAATTTGCCTTTTTTGGGGTGAATAATGAATACATAATAAAAAAGTTCCAACATCCAATAGAGAAATTTCATTAAAGAAAATGAACGATGAACCCTGGAAGTGTCTATTACTGAGAGAATTATCTGTTGGATAAAATGAATACAGATTGATAATTTCAATAATTGTCTAGCCATTCAGAATAAGATATTGATTTTGTAGGAGAAAATATATCGATTACAAAATTTGAGAATCCGACTGCCTTTGATTTATATATTAGATCTATGATGGCAGAAAATTCGTTCTCGAATATTGCCATTACTTGATATAGCATTAGAAAATTGAAACATGAAGATAGATCAGTGGTGAGCCTCAAAAAAATGGCTTTTAAGCCTGGCCAAACTCTGGCAGTCTTTGGCACACATGGTGCAAACATGAGCGCTATTAGTGGCACGTGCTTGACGGTCACTTCTATGAACATTCATATACCATTTCAAACCGCCTGCAGTCTTGCACATCTGCCCGCAGTTCACACAAGTTAGATCTGACAACATAAGACTGATGAGCAGTCTGGTGGCTTATCAGCCCACCTCTGCTCAGACATAGTCTCCCGCATGCCTCACACTCCAGCCCAATTTGGCACTCCAGTTCAGCAACTGCTTCTTGCACGTTCCCTTTTTGAATACGACGCTTCAGTTGTTCATACTGGGTTCGATCAGCCTCAAACTTGCCCACACCACTCTGTAAGGCCCTTCTCCACTCTCCACGATCCGAAGTCAGACTCTCCCAGATTTTCTCATCCATCTCACATTTTTTCAAGGTGGACATCAAACAATGTTTGAACCTCATTTTATGCTTTTGATCCAGACACCTTCCCTTGGCAAGCTCGCCATATTAGATCTATACACATATACATAGATACATACATGCATAAACATGCCAGCTGGTTGTTGACCTAATAAAAGTTCATTTGTATTTTCAAGGTCTTGTTATTAATTCTGTTATTTTAAATCATTCCGCATCACTTTTATTCTAAGAAAAGAAAGAATGAAAACAGTGTAGAAAGAATAAAAGCTGAAAGAAATGGTCTCGTTATGGAAATAGAGTGAAGAATTACTTAATCATAATTTTTTTTATTTTCTCTTATCTACACCATCCCCTTTTCCATCTTGTGAACAAGAATTAGTGATAATGTTCACTCAACTCCAGCATTATTTTACAACATAAGAAGTTGTGTCGACTTGACAGTTTTTTTTAGATGAGATGATGAAGGTATTGATTAGTAATCAGTTCGAGTTATTTATCTTCCTTCCACGGCAGAAAGATGTGACACAAGGGGCGGAAAGTGGGATTGAAGAGCCAGCACCCTTGAGTAGGAACACTCTGGCCTGCAAAAAGTGGCTGGGTAGTCCCGTCAGCATTTCCCAGTAGAGGCGTCTCAAATGATTGGCAATAAACTTACTATTTCTCAAAGAGAGAAAGCAAATCTCAGAAGGGTGAATATCTTAGAACTGCACAGGACTAGAACCATACTGTAATCAATAGACAAAAGACCAGTTCAGAAATGGTTTAGAGTCTCTTGGCTTTGGGATAGCCCATGGTAGCTTCACGGTTGTTCAAAATAGGGTGATGTGCGACTACTATTAATAGTCTTCTAAAGGTTGATTGTTCGACCATTTCTAAGAATAACATAAAAAATTAATCAACGCTTCCAGTTGGCCATGACTGACGGAATGGGAACAATCTACCTCTGTGAATTAAATAAAGTTCATGGTATCTTATACTATACAGGCCACTTCATGCAGCAGCTGATAAGCACAATTGCAGACTCATTGACAAAAATGTTTATTTAAAAATACATAGAATAACATTTGTGACCTAGATCTGACGATACAAAGACGTGTAATGTACACTCTAATTAAAGGGCGATAACCCACCAGCCCGGACGATTATTAACTAGAGGATCAGGAAAGGAGGAGAACACCAGGGTAAGAAGATGGTGAACAAAATGAAAACAGAAGCCGCCTGACAAAAAGGAAAAAAAGCTCACCTTATCGGCAAGCATCTATCATTAACTGCAAAACATCCTTTCATGAAAAGACTGGAATAGCAAATATCATGGATGTGTTGAAAGATAACTGAAAATAGACTGTGGATAATATCTCTTACTAGACACCTTGATTACTGCTTTGTTTTGTTTAATAGTAATCAACGTCCATAACAAATATACGTATTTTCATTTAATTATCTTTCAACAAATCTCAAAGATGTCAAAAAGATATATTTGGATGGCGAGACTATCGACGTTGTCCAGAAATTTTGTTACCTTTGTGATACAGAGTTGCTGGAACTGGTGTGATTGTGAGAATTTCGAGTGGATGGAGTAAGTTCAGGTAATTTTTGCCATTGCTAACCAGCAGAGCATGACAGGTGTCGGCAAAGAGAAGATTCTGTCAAGCATGCATGTAGCATGATGAAATGAAATCTGGCCAGTGTGGGTTGAGGACATGCATTGCATGAAGAGAAATAATATGAAAATGATACAATGGATGGGAAATGTGAGCCTTAAAGATAGCCTTAGATCTGATGACCTCAGAGGAAAATTAAATCTGGTTAAATGAGACTTTATTGGTTTAATCTCATTGAATAATTGGATGAAAGTCTGGAAATTAGTAAACGTAGAACAGTTGAGGTAGCAGTGTCATTTTGCAGAGGAGGATCAAAGAAATCATGGGAGAGTAGTTTGGGGGTGGGTCCGAGCCACGTGGAGTTATCAATCTAAGATCCGGGAAAAAAAAAGAGAGGATTGCCGTGGGTTTGAATTTTTATAAACTCTGTCACGTGCTTAACTTGCCTAAGGCATGATCTATGAGTAGGTAAGCCAGAGGAAGTTGACTGCTACAACCAATCAGCAATGATCTTATAAACTAAAGCTATTCAAAATCTCAAGTTGCTGGTATATGTCGATTCTGCTGCTACAAAATCAAAGGTATCTGAATTTTCACAAAAGGTTTTCAATACCCACTTTGCATAAAACTAAATTAAACTAAACGTAGCCCACATTACCAATCCTTACGTCTAACAGCTGTGTTCTAAAATTCATAATGATCAGTTAATTAGTTTAGGACTGAATACATAAACATATACACATATCTGACTTTGTATAAAAAGAGATGTTTGATATTTGGTAAAAAGTAAAAACAGATTTCATAGCTTATGTAGGGACAAAAAAAAAATGCACCTCGAAATCATTTTGCAGAGGAGGACCACAGAAAACATGTGAGGAAGTTTTTGAATTTTTAAAATGTGGATTGTTAATTTGGATTATATGAATCAAACTCATGGCATAACAGGTAAAGTACTAAATAAGAAATCATTTCTAAGTGACACTCTTCTGGAGGTTGAAGGTTCAATTTTTAGTATGGGCGATACTAAGAATACAATTTGGAATTATTTAAGACTTTTACTTGGTCATGGCTCATGGAATAAGAGTGTGCTATGCCCATGGATTTAATAGTTTCATTCCAAAATCCGTACAGCTTTCAATGTTCATCATGATATACCTGGAAAAAGTTGGAGGCTACATTGACTGAAATGCTTTGAGAATAACAGAATAAAACTCAAGATGAGAATAGTAGTCCAAATCATGTAAATAATACAAATGAGAGGAAGTGATGAGGATTGATTTCAGATAGAAAGACTTGACGAGAGATAGGTTAGTTTAAAAATCAATTTCTAAAAGACATCCAACACATGCCAGCATATGAAACAGGCGTTAAACTGATGATGATGATGATGATGATGTGTTATACTAGATTTTACTGAAAATTAACAGAACTAGGTGTGCTGTGTGAGCTATCGGCGAGAGAGAGAGAGAGAGAGAGAGAGAGAGAGAGAGAGAGATAGAGAGAAAGAGAGAAAATCAGTATTTTCATTCCAAACAAGGCGATTGCCACTTGGAATGTAAGGGCTACTTTTTGGGATCATGTCTAACAGGGAACTGTGGGAGTTGAGCAGCGAAATGCCTCTTCACATTACATTTAAATTTCTGCAGTTTAGTACAGTCAGGGAAGCAGGAAACAGGGAGGGAATTCCAAAACCTAGCAGTTCGAGGGAAGAATATATTAGAGTAGAAGGCTTTCTGGCATCTGGAGGTTTAATTAGTAAAAAGGTGTAATCTTGCTACTTGTTGGGGTAATCAGGGGTATGTACGTTGAGGGACACAAGTGCAACAGAGCACATTCCATTAAAGTACTTGTAAAAAAAGACACAGGTATGCAACATTTTGGTAATAGGACAGAGGTTGGAACTGGGTTGATGGTGCAGGACCTATTAGATTGGAGATTCCTTTTTGGACTTTGCCTAAGAGGAAGAAACTAGCAGTAGAAGCACCAGGTAAGATGTGGTAACAATATTCCATGCATGGACGAATTGTGGCTTTTTAAAGATAGGATACTTAGCTTCTGCAGCCATTACATTTTTTACACTTGCTTTTATTTACATCTTTTCTCCATATAATAAAATGCATATTTTCACAAGAAGAATAACCATTCTGAAACACCTCCTTATTTAAAGGATCCTTCTCAGAGTGTTGTCTAATTAGAGAAGGAAAGGAGATCTAATGAGTGACATCATAGCGAGAGCTGAAAAAATAACAAACTTCTCTTCTTCAACAGCGAATATCTTAGACGGATGTTTATTTAGTGGTGGTGGTGGGGGATGGGTTGATCTTTCCTCTCTCTTAAAATCCAGCTTTGCAGGTAGAGGATGTTGAGGGTTGAAGGTCCTTTAATCTTGGACGATTAACAAATATGTTTTTGCAATATTCTGGCCAAATATATATAACACCAATCGTTAGTTTTCAATAATAAAAGAATGTTGGGATGTTTATAGTGCTTCTTTGATGGCACCACTTCTCTGTATCGTCCCTATTTCATCTAGTGATTGGTATAGAAATAAGCTTAAAAGGACACAAGGAGACGTTTGCTGAAAGTTTTCATAAATGGTTTTATTTGGAGAGAATGGATTCCAGAAAGAGAGAGATAGAGATTATTGTTCTCTAAGCTAATTATTTACTTCTTAAACTTAACTTTCTAACTTTCTGAAATGAGTAACGGGCACAGACAGACACATTAAAGTAACATTCACCTTGGATTACAAAGTTTTCTATATTATTGGTGCTGTCTTATTCGCATGGCTTCTATAGAGAGACTGATTTTAAAACCATTGTTTCTCCCAGCTTGGAAAACGTGACGTCATTTGTCATATCACTTTGTTTTGTTTACAGAGCTAGACCTGCTGCCCCCCCCTTATCCCGCCTCAATTATACGGGGACGATTTTTTTTTGCAGATTTGGGTTATTATCATGCATTCATTGTAACCTTTTTCAAAATTCACGCTTGCTAACTTATGAGGGTCCCTTATAACAATACATAATAAATCTATGAACCATAAAAACCATGTGTTGCATCTTAATGAGATTCTTCTTTTCTGTGAATTTACGTATGTTTCTATAAATAGACTGGAGTTATGCAGCAGTTTTGGTTTAATAAATGTGGATGTCTCATGTTAGGGCCAAACAAGATGAACAAAAATGACAAGGTGCCTCTCTAGACTGTTTCTGAATTTTTGAGATGAGGATTAGTAATTTGTATCATTTGAATTATATCGGGCTACTGTTTGCATTAGAGTGTTATTTTCACAAGTTGATGTATTCTCCAATATTTTTCATGTGTTTCTTGTCAAACTCAGGAATTTTTCTGTCAGACTCGAGGATCTGCAAGAAATTTTAGATGGAAGCCTTTTTGTGAACTACAAGGACTCATGGCGTAGTGGATAAAATACTTGGTAAAATTCAATTGTAAGTTACACACTTCTGGAGGTTGAAGGTTCAATTCTCAGTGCGAGCGACACTAAAAATACAATTGTGTATTACTTTGGAATTCTACCCAGTCATGGCTGACAGAACAATAGCATGCTACCCTCATGAATTAAATAAAGGGTTCTGTTTGAAATGTTGTGAAGAGTTCCAAGTTCAATAAAATGATTTCCAAGTTTGCCTAGATACATCTTAATGAAGTCGAAGGTTATATCAAACGATATTGCTCAAATAACATTCAAGATGAGAACATTAGTCTGAATAATCCAAATAATATGCCTTTTTAGAAGATAAGCTTAACCCTAAACCTAAACCGCTGAGACAGCATTGGACCAACACATTGTTATTCATGCTATATAGCATGATATGGCATAATCGCGTTGACACACCGGTTGTCGTCAGATCACCAAAGTTAGTATCAGATGAGCGCTGTATGTGCTGTCGCTTATCTCGGCATTTGTTTCCAGTCGTCCTGTACTTCACTTGCCACTGGTATTTAACAATGTCGTCTCAGAAGAGGTGTGGTTGGAGATTGTGCACCTCCAGCCACAAGAATTTCACGTGTAAGCAACCCTTCGTGGGTATCCATAGTCTGTCTAAGACTGAAGGAGCCTGCTTATAACATGATTGACTTTTTTCTTCATTCAGATTTCAAATACATCATTTGGAATTGAAATAAGTTACTTCTGACTTCAGTCCCATAATTTTAAAGACGCTTCTCATTCAAAGTTTTCATTGAAAACATGAGCAGTTTTGTAGCATGGCGGTTACCATAAACTTTAACGACGTTTGGAAAAGGGTCACCATTTCGGTCGGTCCCCCTTTTGGGGCACCTCCGACATTAGTGAGAGAACAAGAGTGCTGAAAAAGAACGGTTGTGCATAAAGAAACATCGGTTATAATTAAGTGCAACGAGACTTTAGGATTGATGATGTTTCATAAAGGTTTGCAAGATACAAAGAGGATGGTACATTTCTTTGATAAAAGTCTTTACCCAGGGAAACTGGTCAGTCGCATGTTGACGCTTCTATCGTTCCCGCATGTCTGAGACAGATTTCTTCTTTGTATCTCTCTCCAGGTCAGTCCTCTATTCCTCTGGTGACCTTGAGAGAAGAAAGGAAGGGAAAAGTAGAAGAGTAGGGAGAAAGAGAGAAATAAGGGAAGCATACCGTAGCAGTATCATAGTAGTAGTTCACTACAGTAGAAATTGAATCAATTTCATTTTGTTTTAAAACATCTCTCATTATTTTTTAAACTTAATAACGTAAGACTATTATTTTATTATTTATTTTTATTTTATTATTTAGTTATTTTGTCGTGTATTTATTTGTTTAAGTTTTAATTTATTTTATTATTTATTTATTTAATTTGTTGTGTATTTATTTATTTAATTTATTTCCTGCATTCTTGTTAAGGCAGTTGGTACATTTAAATGTAATTATTTAAAGGGAGATAACTTTGTCGTAATGATTAAGTAGTATACACATATACATGCGCATGTGCCCATATTTATATGTACAGGATTCGCTCCTAAAATAATTCGTTGGTCATTCGGAATTTTGAAAACACAGCTATTATGCATAAGCTATATTTAGTTTAACTTAGCTTTATGCAAAAGGGGCTTACAAGACGGTGGAAGCCCTTCTTAAAAGTTGAGATACTTTTGATATTTTTAAAATCTTGACAATTTATATTAGATATCAATTAATAAATAGTTGCCAAATTTCAGTTTATTTGGAGTACTTTAAAGGGTTTTAGAGAGTATTATATGGACACAATCTCCCATTTGAAAATTTAAATACATGAAATTTACATTGAATTAAATCCATAGTCATTACACCAATTAAGCAAGATTCTCTGGATTTCAGTTTCTTCTAAAGACTCCTTAAGCTTTAAATTTCAGATATTTTCTAAAATAAAAATTATCTAATGGATTTTGATCAAACTTGGAATAAGGATTCATAATATAAGGTTTAGTATCATTATTTGTTGATTTTTATCTGTGTAAAACATTAAAGTGGTGCAAAACTGTTCTGCTCAAAGAATTAATTTTATGCATCCTAGAACAAGTATACTTCTAGTGTGTGTGTGTGTGTGTGTGTGTGTGTGTGTGTGTGTGTGTGTGTGTGTGTGTGTAGTAATGGTTGTGTGATTCCAACAAGAGAAAAAATATATAAGATTATTGACTTTTAAGACTTTTATCATTTTTTAATATTTTAAAATATTTTATAACGCGTTTTGAGCCTTATTCAGATATTTTTAGTTAAAATTTGTTTAGCTAAAAGTTTTTTCTTGAAAAGTTTATGGGATTCCTTTTTGGAGATCATTTTAGTTGGCTAGCACGATTGTGCTTTCCAAAGATATGTGGATGTGAGACTAGGTGTCTCCAGTGAGATTGGTTAAGAGTTCATTGGTTAGTGTTAAGTCCATATGGTGGATGGGAGGTGTTAAGTCTATTTGGTGAATATTTTTATGATCTTTTCCTTTTTGATGTGTGTGTTTCAGTGTGTGCATGCATATATATAAGGGTGAGAGGTTGTGTGCTGTGTGTGTGTGTGTGTATGTGCGTCTATGGGTTAGAATCAATGATTTCTTCTTTCCACATTTTTTTTTTCATTTTCTTTCTTGAAGATTGTAATGCTGGGTATGGGGCAGTCAAACCAGCTGCTAACATTGCCCTGCTTTTTATCGAAACCAACTGAGAGCTCTTTTTAGTATCCTCGCTGTTCCCTTAAGTGCAATTGTCTAGATCTCTATTGCACTTGGTTCACCAGGAATATTAGTTAGGTAGGACTTCAGGTCCTTCTTCATAAACCCTGTAGCACCTATAATAACTGTTATCATTGATATCTCCCTAAGATTCCAGTTTCTTTTCATATCATACATGAGACTTTGATATTTGGTCTGTTTCTCTCTTTCAGCTCTGTTCAGACATCTATCATTAGGAACACTCACTTCAACCAAGGTTGCCACTCTTTCTGACTTATTCCATATAACTATGTCAGGTTTCACAACAGCATTTTCAAGGTAGTTGGCTGTAGGGATTACATGGTCTTAATGTTTGGTAGTGTGCATTCCTATTTACTTGTCTCACTATGAGGGCCTAGTTAAGCACGAGGTTGGCCCCCACTATAAATATACATGCACACATATATACACACACATATGCATCTATATATATAAATTTGTATTCCTGTCTGTCTGTCTGTTTGTTCGTTAGTTCATACAAAACGTTCCTTACTTTAATCTTTCATTTATTTGATTCTTGCGAATTATACAATTAAGAGATCACCTCATTTGCATATTACATTAAGAAAAATCGATTTTACTAAATAGCAGTATCTTAGTTAATGTTTCTAGCAAGAGAATTGTTTTAAGTGTTCTATTTAAAATTGTTATTTAATAAACTTTAAACAGTAACATTAGCAACAAGATAATACATTTAATTTAATTTATTTGGAATTATTATCCAACATCAACCTTTTTAAAAACTTTCTTTAGAGTTATTTTCCCCAAGAAACTTCGAAACAGAAAAAAACAAACTTTCACCAAATAAAATAATTTGGTAATCTCAATAATTTTCTAGCTGGAGAAATAATTTCGTGTAGATAGAAAAATATTTGGTTTTTATTGTTTTTTTAAATATTTAAACAAAAAAGAACAAAACTTTCATTTGTTTGTTTTTATTATTCTTTAAACGGCTATTACAGAATCGGTAAATTTTTATGATGTGACCCAGTGTCGTTTAACACCTAAAAAAATTAAGATTTACTACCCCCCCCCCAACTCTAAATGCCACAATTTACACTTTTTTTTCACGCTAATCTCATCGATTACAAATTTAACTTTCTGATTGAAAAAAAGATAAGATTTTTACGATGTGACCCAGCATCATTTAACCTCTAAAAAAAAATAAAGATCTACTTTTTCTGGGCCTAATAGGTTTAAACTGCCTTTATAGTAATATGAAAGAAGAAATTTTGAAAAAAAAAATTAACATTTTAAAGTGGGGGATCACTTTTCTATATAGGTTTAACATAAAATGAGTACCCACTTTTTGGCCACCAAGCGTTCAACAAGACATGTCACTTCTAGCATTTTTTCAAGTTTGGCGATTGAGGTGGGGGGGGGGCAAAACATGACAAATACAATTTGTTTTGTTTTTTTAGTAGGGGTTGGGAATTACATTTGAAACAAAATAACGATAAATTTAATTAATTTTTATGAGACCATTCTGTACTTTCACCTAACAATTTCATAAACAAAATAAACCCCAAAATATGACAAATTCAATTTTTGTGGGGGAGGGGAGAATTACATTAGGAACATAAAATGATGAAAAAATTTTTTAATTGTTTTTGGAATTAATTTTTGCAGATCTTCATTTTTTTTTTTAGTAGTTAAACAATGCTTGGTCACATTGTAAAAAATTACTACAGAATCTTTGACACCTCTGAATTCAAACTTAAGTTTGAATTCAAAGCGCTCCTCCTATAAAAAAAGCAAATCGAAAATTACCTTTATTTACAAAAAAAAAAAAAAGCCAGTGAAAAAAGTGGCCTTACAAAAAATAAAAAACAAACGCACAAGTTAATGTTTATAAACGTTATTTTTATAGGTTCACAAAATCGTGACTTTTCTTAGGACAGTGCGCAAAACAGTTCCCAAGTTACTGTTTTCCCTTTATTTGCTTCTGAGCCAGCCTACTAGGCTTTTTTTTTTTTTTTTTTTTTTTTTTTTTTTGCGATTTCACAGAATTCGCTGCTATTTTCTTTTTCAAACAAAAGTTGTAATGATTTATTTTTAATTATTTTTTTTTCGGGTGTGGGGGAGTTTTCTTTACAATGCTCATTATCCGGAGAATAGTTTCTTCTCTTTGTATCCCTTCTGCCGAAATATCTGGTGGAAAGGGTATCATATACTTCTTCTTTTTTGGGCAATTTCATTTACATGTTTTTATCCATTCTTTTATTTTGGAAATTGTTGTGGGATATCCATGTTGTCTATGATGAAAATGATTAGTATAGCAGGTGTGTTCCAAACGGAACTTCATGTCAACCCAGATAATGCCAGGTACCCATGCTAGTATATATACATATATATATATATATATGATGATGATGATTGCAGTGTCTTGTCAGACTACTGCCACTCCCTCAGTCCTGCCAACGACTTGCACACCCTCAAGCAAACATGATACTGAAGACGGTCATTGGTGTGGATGAAATTAACAGAAACAGACCCATATCATCGTGCACTTTCATGTAATTAACAAAACCTGTCTTGGACAACAAAGTGCGGTCACACACCTCACAGATCCAAAGATCTCCATGATTGGGTGGCAAGATTTGGCGTTTGCTACATGCTCTCTTGAGTTCTGCTCGGTCTATCTTGGCTGCTTCAAAGTGTTCTGTACCCCTGTATATCAGTGCCATCCATTGCTTGCAATCATAAGCTAAGGACTCCCAACTGTCAATAGGTACATGAAAGCTCTCAGACTCTCCATGATGCTATCATGAAAACGTTTTTTTTTTATACATATATACATATATACATAAATAAAATGGAAAATAAATGATAAATATATAAAAAAGAAATAAAATAAGAGTAAGGGTATACATACACACATACATACATACATACACACGCACACACATACATATATATACATTGATTAAAATTGCCTTAGTCTAGAGAGACTGAATGTGGGCAGAATAGTGCATTTTGTTTCTAGCTATTTGCTTAGTTTTTTTTACATGGGAGTCACCACTTATCAAGGCCCGAAGGCAACTTGAGGATAAGGGTTATTGCGTGTATCGGTATTATATTGGATGTGGGTGTGTGTACCCATCCAGGGTATGCATGCGTGAGTGCATGTGTGTGCCCATCCAGGGTATGCATGCGCGAGTGTATGTGTATGCAGGGTACACGTGCATGAGTGCATGTGTGTGCCTCATCATGCCTGTCTTGATTTATGTGTGGAGTTACACACTTGTATAAGCATGTGTACATGTAAGTGTATTTTGTGTTTTGCTTATTTATATGTTATTATTGGGATTTTTTTTAATGCAGCAATGAATTTTGTTATGAAATGTTTCTTGTGTTAGTAAGTAAAAGTAGTTGTCGGTTTGGAAAATAAGCATTATCCTAATTTTGCCTCGAGTGTATGCATGTATGTGTTGTAAAACGTACAGGTATCTATTTTCTGCAATTTTAATGTTGGATCGATGCAAGGCTTCTGTATTACTGAGGGTTTTAGTAGTACCTATGTAGGATTTCTTGCATGTTGCACATTTTATTACATAGATCACATTTTTAGAGGTGCAGTCTAGGTCTTTCTTTTTTATTTTGAATGTTTGTGTAGGATTTATGAATGTGTATGTGTTTCCCTCCAATATTATGTTACAAACTCCACATCGTTGCTTGTTGCATTTTGTGACTCCTTGTGTTGTGTGTTGATTGAGTTTAGATGAAGTAAGAATGCACTTTCATATAAATAATTGAATTCATTCAAAAAGTATCACAAAACAAAACAAATAAACACACATACATATGTATATATATACACCACAGTGTCTCTTCAATTGTATATGCTATATATCGTTTATGATTGTAGTGTTATATGGGCTGTATCGTTTCATGTGTGTGTATATATGGACACCCATATATCTCTCTGGTGAATGCATAAATATATGGACCGTATCTTCTCTTAAATGTACATACTAATGTGTTCATGTATATGTGTAATTGTTAGTAGCAGTATCGTCTAGTGTGCATGCAGTATTCAATAATTTGTGTAACATACATTGCAGATGTGTGTGCTGGTTACATATTAGACATATTCTTGTAGATAAAGGACGGGATACCTTCTTTTATTGTTTCCTTCTCTTCTGGTGATTGAAACGCTGTGAACGGAGACACTTCCCTCCAAAGGAATCATAATGAGAACAGGTTATATTTTCTATTTATTTATATATATTTTTTTAATCCTTTGAGATGAGGCTTTATAATTTGTGCATTCTCCTATTCTGTTGTGGTTAATCACTCAAAGAAGGCCATAGGATGAGTTGGCCGAAACGTAGTGAAACAAAGACAACAGCAACTATGAAGATGAGGATAACAGTCTGCAAAAAAGAGAATGAATGCACATGTTATATTTTATATATCTTTATTTCTTTGATGTTCCTCATCTCAGAGTTTGCAAACGTTTCTCTTTGTTTCTACATCTGCAGCCCCTATTATATAACAATTAAACTAAAACTTGGTAGACAAGTCAAGCATTGATTGAAATTTATTTGTATTAAATGTAATCGGATTGCATAAAGAATTATGACTTTTATTAACAATTCCATCAGTGGCATTTTGGGGGAGTCAGCTTGAAATAAATTCTGATAATCTTGCTTGCTTGGAGATTAAATGTTTGTTTAAGATGATTATAGGTGAGGAGAGTGACTGGCCAAGGCTGCTGCAAAGAAGATCGACTCACCTTACCATGCTAGAAATTTACTCACAATAGAGAGTACCTTATACCTCTACAAAGGCACTATTCGCCCATGCACAGAGTATTGTTGTCACACATGAGCTGGTGTATCAACCACTGATCGCTCTCTCTCTCTCTCTCTCTCTCTCTCTCTCTCTCTCTCTCTCTCTTAGACAGGGTCCAAAAAAGAGTCTCCAATCTAATAGATCCTGCACTATCGGCAATCTCTGTCCTATCACTACAATGTTGCATCCGTGTGTCTGTTTTACAAGTACTTTAATGGAATATTCCCCTTCGATGTAAATATTCCCAACCAATCCCACAAGCAGCTATCATTGTTGAGGTCATCAGATGCCAGAAATTTAATCTAATAGTTTCTTTCTTCGAACTGCCAGACTTTGGAATTCCCTTCCTGTTTCCTGCTTCTCTGGCTGTACTGACATGCAGAAGTTTAAATGTAATGTGAACAGATATTTTGCTACTCAACTCCCCACAATCCTTTGTTAGATGCTATCCCAAATAGTAAACCCTTATGACAAAGTGGCAATACATCTTGTTTGAGATGAAAAAGAGTAAGAAAATAAAAATAGCTGTAAAAAAAGAGTAAGAGAATGACATATATAAATAAATAATGTAAACAAAGAAGAAAAAAGAATAAAGTAGCACTAATAGCAGAAGCATGAGAGGAAAGTAAGAAGATGACATAAATGATGTAAGTAAAAAAGAAAAGGAAGAAGAGAAAGTGAGAGATATTGTTTACTTCATCATCATGGATATGGCGTTACCTTAGGAGATAGCTAAGATGTGCTAGGACTTCCAAGTGGTCTCTCTGGGCTCTTTTCTGCAAGTGGCTATCATTAGTCCAATGTCTAGTACGAATCTGTCAATATCAGAACTGAGTGTTACATATTAGAGACCCTATATTAGTCGCGATTGAGTTAGTTGGTATAAATTTTGACAAGGGTCACATTGAGTGCATGATGATAACCCAAATCTGTAAAACAGATTTGTTCCCAGGGTTGAATAAAAGATTAGTAATAAAGCAGGGGTAGAAGGTCAAACGGCAGATAAAACAGAGTTTTACGATGACGAATGACATCACGTTCTCGAGTTGAAGAAAACTAAGGTTTCAGACCAGTCTGTCTCAGAAAGCCATGCAAATGAGACATGGCTCATAATGTAGAATAATCTAAATTAAATGTTACCTCGATTTTTGTCCGTCTGCATCACTCATTCCTTAAGTTAGAAAATTAAGTCAAGAAGTAGGCAATTAATTAAGATAACATTAGTCTCTCTCCTAAATCTATTCTCTCCAAATAAAACCTCAAAGAAAACTCAGCAAATGTCTCATTTATGGCATCTTTTTTCATGAAAACAGTTTTATTCATCTTAGATAAACAGATGAGACAATTGAAAACCACTAGACAAGACAGCAATGACGGGAGGCAGAAAGTGCATAAAAGATGTATAAAGGCATTTATTTGGCTTATTGATTACTCATTAATGAAAACATTACAGAAGTTGGAAGTCTCCTGTTGCATTCTGTGGTGCCAGTAGGCTAAGTGTGTCTTGAATGCTAATGCCTCTGTAATCTGTCTTGTTACAGCGATTTTTCAAAGGTTTGTACATGCAGTTGTCAAACGCCATAGACAAAACAGAGAGATAATGAAAAATGACATCACATTTTTGAGTGGAGAGAAAAACTATGGTTTTCAGATCAGTGTCTCGGTGGATGTCATGCAAACCAGATATGGCCAATGATGTAGAAAACTTATAATCTTAGCAGTGTTACCAATGTCTATGTTCGTCTGCATTACTCATTGTTTAAAGTAACATTAGTCTCTCTCCTAAATCCATTGTCTTTAAATAAAACCTTGAAGAAAGTCAGCGAACGTCTCCTTGTGTCTTTCCTGGATGAAAGAATTTTTATTCATCAAGTGACACTTATAACAAATCATGGCCAGAAGAAAAGAGAAAGCTGAAGCGAATGATGCCATGAACATTAGACGGGGCAGAGACCATGAAAAGAAGTGGAAAGCATGTAAAAAAACAATGTACGTATAAACAACCGCATGTATGAAAAAAGACTTTTATTTGGTTTATTCATTATTCATTAATGAAAACATTACAGAAAGATATTTGGCGTTTCGACTGAGATTATCTGAAAAAGAAATGGATGAATAAATCATAATAAAACAAGCAAAACTAATGCATAGCGTCTGTTTGAAAGGCTTTACTCAACTGTAGAATGCAACTAAAATGATGGATAAGCTTAAAGTCAATAGACAGAACTTGAATTGAGATATAAACACATGATGCTGGCCACCATATTGTTGTCTTTATCTTTGAAACTGGATTCTGCCAAGGGATTAATTTAATGTAAGATATTGAAACGATATAAGATACATTAAATATTATTTTATTGATTCAATTATACAACAATCACAAGAGAGCTGGTTGCGTCACACATTCCTTGGGCCTTTAGGAATAATTCTCTTACCCAAGCGGTCATGTGGAACGAAACTCCACACAGCTTCTGAGCTTCACCTCTCACCAGTTACTAAAACTCAATGGACTTTTTCAAATCTACCCTTTCTATATATACATATATCACATGGTGTTTTTCAACCAATCACAGTTTCATATTCTCAGAAACTCCACCCTCTTTTACCCTCTAGCACCATAATCGAAGTAAAGTTCTAGTCACTTGGAGGTTTATCCAAAACTCCTACCTCAATAAAAAAAATAAATAAATAAAAAACAAATATAAAGAAACATCTGCATGATATAATGTACCTGTGACAGAAAGAAAATATCGTACATCAAAAATCATGTAAGTTGACCAAGTGGTTTTATTATTAAATCATTTTTAAGCAAATTTGAGTTTTTACAATGCTCCCCTCCCCATTTTCAGAATGGGTTTATAAAATCTCGCAAAACTTTGAATTATTCGGAGTCATCTCCCCTGTTCCTTCAGACTATTTTCACATGGGTCGTAAGATCATTGCTCTTCGCTAAGGCATAAAATTTTATTTTCTTATCTACTAGAAAACTACTTGATCAATTTACGGGATTTTTGGTGTACGATATTTACTTTCGATTCTTCTTTTTTTTTTTTTCATGGAAGGAAGAGTTTTGGACAAGCACCATCTCTTGTAATAAGTTCAGCAGAAGTGCACTTTAACTCGCTGGAAATATGTTTGTTTTTATTTTCGGAAGAGTTATACTAGCAAAAAGGGAAGACAATGCTGGTTTTCTAACACAACAGAAAACACTAAATAACGAAATATTTATTGAATTTAATGGAAATTGTTAAAAATTTAGCAACAATATTTCCAAATAAATATGCAAAATTTACAAATAAACTGTAACATATATTTAAAAATAATTATTTTTTATAATGTACAAACCAATTATAACATTTAGTTTAGAATATTATGAAATGTATGTTTTATAACCTTTTCTTTCTCTTTTTTTTGGTGCTTGTTAAGATACAGTCGACAGATCGATTTTTTAAATATGCAGTTTTAAGCAAAAACAATATTACTTACTTAATTGTCATGTCGAAAATAGTAATAAATTCAACAATAACAAACATTCATCGAGTAAAAAATTACTTATAGTTAAAAGTAATTTTACGAAAAATTGGGGGAAATTGCATTTTCTCTAGATGTGAACCCCTTGAAGATTGCGAATACAGGGGAATACTTATCTCCCTTCTCGCCACTGTAATAACTGAACGTTTTCTTTTAGCCGATATCGATAGACTTTTTTTTTTTTTTTTTTTTTTTTTTACTAAAAACACAATAACAGTTGTTCTACTCGACTTTTTGTAATTTTGGATATATTACTATTTCCGACATGACAATTAAGTAAATACAGTTATTGGTATTTTTTAAGATTAGGTCTACCTCCACAATTTACTTTTAAATGACAACTTTAAACGGTTTTCGACTATGCTGAATACGAAAATCGCATTGAAATTTTGCAAAAATAAATAGTTAGAGAGATATAAAAAAGTTTTATTATGCATTGTATTCTTTGGCGGCCATCTTTTTACGCACGTGCGCGCGCCATAAACAAATCTACTCATCTATGACTGACATTGCACGCGCGTAACAAGATGGCCGCTAAAGAATACATGCATAATACAACTTTTTATATCTCGCTAACTACTTATTTCTGCCAAATTTCTATGCGATTTTCGTATTCAGCATAGTCGAAAACCTCTAAAGTTGTCATTTAAAAGAAATTTGTGGAGGTGAACCTAATCTGAAAATTTACCCAGTTATTTTTGTTTAAAACTACATCTTTAAAAAATCGATCTGTCGACTCTATCTTAACATTTATCTGATTAAACAAAATAAAAGTCTTAAGAATTGTAACTTTTTGCTGATATAACTCTTCCAAAAATGAAAACAGATACAAAACAAATGCTTCTGACGTGTTAAAGTTAACTTGTGTCAGAAGTTCTTAATTATATGTCTTGTTGATAGTTCGTATCTTTCCCAATAATATTAATGAAAATGATTAATCTTTCCCTGATGGAAATTTAACCTGGAATGTCACGCTCATTATTGGCACCGAGTATACTCCCCCCCCCCCATTCATTTTAAAGCAATTATATTAGTTAAAGTATATAGTTACCACACTTACAGCGGGCGGAAGTTTCACATAGACATAGGTCAACACCGTTTGTTAATGATGTAAAATTCATTTTTTTTTTTTTTTCAAAAACATTTTCAGTAAAAATTGCTTTTAAAGGACGTATTTTTTTTTTCAGTAATATTCTTGACAACACCACTTGTTTATGATATAAAGATGACGTGTAGATACAGCAGCCTAGAAATAAAATGGCCGCTGAGTTCGAGTTGTATGTATGTAAAAACTGAAACTGAAAGAAATCCTTACCCCATATAATAATCATAAAGATAATTGTTCACAAGGCAAGTTTGCTTCGCTCAAAAAAGTTTTTTTTTTTTTTTTTTTTTATCGAACGACGAAATCCATCATTTGAGCATGTCCATTTCCAACGATTAATTGACTGTGAATAACGGTTCAATGCGCATAGTATATTACAGATTTCATATCTCCAAGAATTGCCTATCAACTGATGCTTGGCAATTCATTGAATTATTTCAAAATTGTTAGAAAGCTTCATGAAAGGTGGAACATTATTTTTCTTTTAGTTCGCATGAAATTACTCACATAGACATCATTCATTTACGAGACTTGTTGGATGCATTCTTCTTTTTTAGCGCTGTGTCTATACATTACCAGCGTAATTTTTTAGATCTTACAATTTCGTGCTTGCTTAATCTATAGAAATCGAAGTAATTTTTTTTTTATCTCAAAAAATATAAATTTCTCAGGAATTATTATTATTATTATTATTTTTTTTTTTTTTGAATGAACAACAGCCTGGAATTAATTTTAGAAGATACTTATTTACATGCCTGGACGAACAAGTATGAAAAAAAGTTGTTTTTTTTTGTTTGTTTTTGTAACAGATATTTTTTTATAATCTGGTAATTTCATGCTTAGACGATTGTGCAGTATAGTTAGCAAGAAAAAAAAATAGGGTGTAAAAAAATAGATAAATAGATAACAAATGCAAGAAAATTTACTTTTCTATTTATCTACATAATTTTCACATATATTTACTGATTTGTTAACGTCACTTTTATTTAGCCAAGCAAGCGTGCTTTTGTAGAAAAGTAAATCTAAGTTCGAGGATGGTGACCAAATCAATTAGAATAAGCTTTTGTTTTAAGCCTGCAATTTGTGGGAAAGTTTTGTTAAGATTATCATCCACCTTGGAAAGCACGCTGACTTGGCTAAGTAAAAGTCACGCTAACAAAAGCATTTATAATATAAATCTCACCTGTCTGTTTAAATGTATGTATGTATGTATGTATGTATGTATGTATGTATGTCTCGCAAAAACCTTTGACAGAGGTGACGGATTTTCATGAGATCGGTATCGTTTTGAAGCTCGACCCTTTGGACGGCAAATATCGAAAAATTGGCTAAAAACATTGATTCCTTCACCCTCAACTGGGTCTTTTCTATAGGAAGGGGTCGTCTTTTCGCCAATATTTTCGAAAGTCATCCCTTCTTTTCGATTGACTAGCCTTAATTTAAATCTACATCACTTCTGGTTTGGCGATGGGCGCAACAGCAGATATGCCACATTTTTATTTTCATGTGCTTTTCCTCTTTCGCGGTATGGGTTTGAGCCTGCCTGCCTACTACCATTTTTTTTTCTCAACACACACCTCCAAACACCAGGGCAACGCCGAACACCCAGGTTAGTAGATAATAAATCTTACACTAAGAAAACACAGGTGAAAATAATATAGATAATTTTTTTTGCGTTTAGTAACAGTTATGTAGTGTCTATGTATATTTTCTTTTCTTTTTTTAATCCCATTTTTTCTTGTTAAGTATGCTGCACAATCGCAAATGCTTAAAGTATAAGATATATATATATATATATATATATATATATATATATATATATATATATGTATGTATCTGAACAAATATACATTTTACAAGTCGGAGTGAAATGGTATACCTTGATCAACATTTTCGTTGAAAGCAGAAGAAAGTGTTTAATGGCATTTATAATATATTCTTAAAAAATGGTGTGCTTCTGCAGTATAATGGAATTTCAAACAAATGCATTTCGGGTAAGAAAAAAACCCAATTACGTACTTACGTATCATGTCGAGATTAGTATAAATTCCAAAAATTACGAAAAATGATCCAGTAGAAAAATAGAATTTATCGAATTATCGAGTTTATTGTATGTTTTAATGTGGAAGAGTTATGTGACCAATTCTGTATGACAAATCGACTTATCTTCCTTGCTTTCATGGAATTTCGCTGAAAAAAGAAAAAAAAAAATGTTCCACCGCTAGCGCCTATGATCTTTAGCAAAAAATGAATCGAACACATCTTCTAATGAGTGAATCATTTTTTTTTTTTTTGTAAATTTTGGAATTTATACTAATTTCGACATGACACATACTTACGTAATAATGTTTTCACTTGAAATGCATTTTTTGTATTGTTTTGATTGTTGACAATTATTCTCATCTTTGGTGTTATTGGCACAACAGTTTTGATCGATGAAACCTCCGACCTTCGTCAGATGTAAACTCCATGTTTTTTTCAACTAAGGATTCCTAAGAAAACGTAATTAAAAAAAGGTTTCCTTCTTTCGTTTTTTTAACCCTTCCACAAAATACGCCCAACCCAACCGAGATAATCCTCACCATACCCTTTTTTCTTAGAGTCGCCTCCCTTGCCCTGTGTTTTCTAGAAAAAACAAAAACATGTAAGATGTCTATCTACGGTTTCGTAAAATCTTTTTTCACTAATAGTGACAATTAGCAGAAGTATTCAGTTAAAAATTGGATCATAGGAAAATCTTAAAATGTGCCCTAGTGACCCCTGAAAATTGATCTTTTTTTTATAATTTACAGACACGCTCTCAAACCCAAGGGCTGATTTCTTGCAATACATAGCTAACCTCCTTTTTCTTAGTTAAAAAAACAAAAACAAAAAACAAAACATGGAGTTTACACCTGACGAAGGTCGAAGATTTCATCGACCGAAATACTGTGTCAACAACACCCAGGATGAGAATAATTGTCCAAACAATCAAAACAATACAAACATTCCTACCTCATCACAAAAATTCAGAACTGTATGAAATGCATTTGTTCGAAATTTCATTATACTGAACAAACAACAAAAATGGCGTTTGTAAAATAGAAAATAGTATAAATACTGGATATTGTCTTTGTGTACTTCAGAAAATGATAATTTATTTTACAAATAGCTCTAAATTGTCTCTTTTTAAAATGTCTTGTCAATCGGTTCAAATGCTGCGTTTACCGCTGGATTGAGCGTCGGTTCAGGTTCCTGGCTTGCAATTGAATCTGTTGTATTTGTGTCAAGTGAAAGTTCAACGTTTGTCTTGGATTTCTCTTTCTTGTTCACGAAATGAAGACCTCTGTTTAACAGAAAATAAAAGAAAATTTTCAAAATATAACAAAACAATCAAATACAGATTGATATTTTTATTCAGACCCTCCCCCCCCTTCAACAATGAAAAAAAAAAGGCAAAATTACATTTAAATTGCTGGAAGTATTTTTCTTTTCATTTTTAGAAGAGTCATACGGACGAAAAGGAAGATGACACTTCTGCATGTCAGTGACATGAGGCGAATGTGTATATTTTAGTTTCAAGAACCGCCGACAGATGCCACTTGTCAGCTAAAGAACAGGAGTCGATAAGTCTTCCTTTTCTAAAAGTGCGCGCAAACTAAAATTATATATAGCTACATTTGTATACAATCTTTCTGCACAAAAAAAAAACAAAAAAATATTCTTAAACCTTTATAAATGCTTCATATTTTTAAAATTATATTTTGTTACATTTTTATACAACTTTACCGTAAAAAAACAAATAATTCTAAAAATAATCTATAAATGTTTCGTATTTTTATCATATGTATTATTTTATTTTCGATTATGAATCACTTATTGAAAAGAAATTATATTAATACATTAAAATTATATTTTGATACATTTTTTATATACAATAAATGTTTCGATTTTCATACTTTTGTGTTATTTATTTTGTTATTATATATATATATATATATATATATATATATATATATATATATATATATATATATTTTTGTGTTATCGTAAACATGTGCTTATATTTGAGGTTCACATAATAACCGCTAGACGTCAGTTCGTCTCTTTTGCTAATATGTCACTGACATGCGAAAGTGCAAGGAAGACAATCCGAAATTAATGCATTAATAATGCGTGTTTTCTAACGAAACTTTTATCATGATTCCAAACGAAGTTTCACAACAGAAAACATTAAATAACAAAACATTTCTTGAATTTAATTGAAATTGTTAAAAATTTAGGAACAATATTTCAAAATATATTTAAAATTTACAAATAAAATGTAATATTCTATATTTCAAAATAAGTAATTTCAAAATAAATATTTTTCAATGCACAAATAAAATATAACATTCAGTTTAGTATATTATGAAATGGATGGAATGAATTTTTATATAACTTCTTTTTTAAAAAAGATAATTTTTTTTAACTGAATAACAAAATAAAAGTTTTAAGAATTGTAACAGTCATTTTGGATTATCCTCTACTAGTATAACTCTGCTGAAATTGAAAAACAAACCCCAAAAATTTCCAGTAAGTTAAAGTGCACTTGTGCCGCAAAAAAAAAAAAAAAAAAAAAAAATTCTGTGCGATGTAGACACCCGTAACGGAAAGAAAATATCGTACATCAAAAATCAAGTACATTGACCAAATAGTTTTATTTTTATAAAGAAAATAATTTTTAAGCAAATTCAAGTTTTTCTAATGCTTCCCTCCCCGTGTTAAGAATGGCTTTCTAAAATTTCGCAAAAGTTTGAATTATTTGAAGTTATTGTCCTTGTTCCTTCAATGTGGTGTCGAGAAATCGTTGTTCATAGTTTAACCCTAAAGTTTGATCAATTTAGGTGATTTTTAGAACACGCTATTTTCTTTCCGTCACGGATAAGTACATCTTAGAGATTTTTCTTTCTTTTTTTGTCAGGAGGGCGAATTCTGGACAAGTACCTTTTTTTAAAATTTCTTTACAACTAATTGTACCTACCTGGTGTTGTCCCAGATTAAGTGAAGTCATTTTAGGTTTTGATTTTTATTTGTTTGCATATTTTTAAAACTTATGAAAAATAATTTTAATTGTAAGGAGACAACTGTTAAAAATACAAGTTATTCCTATTACTTATTTTGATTCATAATTGAAAAATGTTATAATGTTACTAGTTGTCCGAGTGGGATGACATAATATTTTTAGATAAACTGCAATAGTACAAGGTGCAAATGAAAATTGTCTATTTTTTTTTTTTTTTTACGTTCTATTTTCTTATTTTTTTCTAACTGGGAATGGGGCATCCTACCAGATGCCAGAGATTCGCATGCTATCTCATACATTCATACTGAGAGATCTTTTTTAAAATTCTAACAGTCCCTTTAAATGCAATTGTTTGTATCTCTCTTGCACTTGGTTCATCAGGTATATCTGCCAAGTAGTTTTGAAGTTCGTTTTCATGAGTCCGGTTGCTCCTATAATTACTGGAAGATTCCAGTTTCTTTTCATATCGTACACAAGATCTTTTTATTTATTATCTTTTCCCTCTCAGTACTTTTTCAGTCAGCATCATTGGGGACACTAATTTAAAGTTGTTTCTTTCCCTTTTTTGTCCCATATTACTATGTAAGGTTTAATAGCATTTAGGTACGTACCTGTAGAAATTGCAAATGTGTCAACTTAAATGCTATTCAGGTACAACTTTTAAAATCTCACATGATAACTTTATATGCTAGATCTTATGTTGTTTATTGTCTCTTTGACATAAGGTATGCAGAAGTCTGGTGATATCCTGGGAATGGGTCAACTCCTTTATTGTATACTCCAAGGACTCAAGTCCTAGTAATGAGAAATATGATAAAGTTTGAATATGGTTCAATGCCTCCCTCAATTTAGATGACTAGGCCATCACCCCGTAACCCCCTCTCTGCATGTCACTGTTCTTTAGGCATTTTATATTTTAATCAATAATTCAATTTTAACCTTTTTAAAACATTTTTTTTATTAAAGTAAAACTCTGAAATAACTCGAAGTATGATTTTGCCATAAATAATTTGAAGTACAACTAATTCTCTTATAATATAAGCGGCACTTTCTTTGTTTGTTTGTATATCTGTCTGTATTTTGAATTTTTTCAAGGGAGATAATTACATGACCACTTCCAGCATCAAATGATGCTGATGTGTTAATCCAAGCCAAAACACTAAGGAGCCATAAAAAAATTGTTTTTATGAAGTGTGTCAACATGGAGTTTTTTTAAATAAATAATTTTACTTTTAATTTATACATGCCAATAATATTGTGGAGTCTGCTTTGTGCTTTAAAAGGAAATACGTTTTACTTTTAATTTATACATACCAATAACATTGTAAGATCTGTCTAGACCGTGAGGATATAGTCTCTGTCTATATCAAGTTAGTTATTTGTATATTTTTATATATTTCTATGTAGGGGATTGACTCTTAAACTAATTAACTGATCATTATGAATTTTGGAATACAAGGAAAAGGAGTAAGAGTGGGTTATTTTAATCCTGATAAATGCTGATTCATTAGTATAATACTATACTAGCTGGACCTGTGGAAATTCCAGAGGGGACTCATTCATATGTAATGTTGGCATTCTGTAGATGTTCAGTGTAAATGGAGACGCTCTGATATTATTGTAGCTTTTTTGTTAAAACTGCAAAAGTATTTATCTAAGCTAGCACGACCGCCCAGCAAAGCCCGTTCATAAAGTATGCTTAAATATATTTTAATTCTTGCAGATTTCATATATATTATTATATACTTAATGTTCTATTGATTTTTATATATTATAAAGTTGTGATTTCAAAAATAAAAAATATATTTCCATATGACTTGGGTGCATTAGCTTGAATCGAAACCGAAATAAAAACTTATGAAAACAAATTATATATATATATATATATATATATATATATATATATATATATATAACTTGAGTTCCTTCAGCCATAATCGAAACCGAAACCCAAACTTATGAAGAATTCTTGATAAAATTATTTATATAAAAAAAATAGATTACTAGAGTGCCATCAGTTATAATCGAAACCGAAACCAAAACTTATGAAGAATTCTTGATAAAATTATTTATAAAAAGAATAGATGGCTTAAGTGCCATCAGCTATAATCGAAACCGAAACCAAAACTTATGAAAAATTCTTGGTAAAATTATTTATGACAAGAAATGGAAGTACATAACAATTAAACGACCCGGATGTAATAAAATAATACACACGCTATCATATTAATATATATATATATATATATATATATATATATATATATATATATATATATATATATATAAAGTTAAGTTCAAACATACACACCATAGTCGAGTGCTGGACGGTGTTGTCAGTGATGACGTTGCATGAGTCACTAGAGAGTTTCAGGTCTTGTAACATCATACTCTCTCCACCATGCTGATTCCATCAGAGATGATGTATCTAATCTATCATCTTCTAGTGCACTTTCAGGAAATGGACATTTATAACGTTAAAGCCCCATACAAACTCTTCTGGCTCATTCCTGATTGGTGATTGCTGAAGCTAATTTACATAAAGTGGCGAACTGAATCAAGAGATAGCGACAGCTGCCAGAAATATTCAGGGACTGGTCTTTAGAAATGAATCTTTTATATACAAATATATAAAAAATTTATTATAAACTAAATTATCATGAATTTTGGGACACATAAAGAGTGATAATATTGGGCTATATTTAGTTTACTTTAGTTTTATACAAAAGTATGCGAAGAGGGGGGTGCCCTTTGTGAAAATTCCAATACCTTTGATTGTTGCAAAATTTTAACATTAGTATTAGACATCAATTAATAAATATCATCCAAATTTCAGTTTCCTTAGAGTATTTTAAAGTTATTTATTGGGCACAACCTTTTGATTTGAAAATTAAAATATTTCAGATTAACATTAAATTTTATCCATAATCATTAAAACTCAGTTAAGCAAGATTCTTTGAATTTTAATTTCTTCTGAAGACCTATTGTTGTATACTGGGGAAGTGTATATGATATACGTGTGTCTAAACTCGTGTATCGTCTAATGGTATAGGATGTTCTTCTAATGAATGTATATACATTTGTATATACGTGTCATTAGCATCAATATGTGTGTATATATATGCATGTTCGTCTAATCTAGTTTTTCTATTGTTCGTTGAATTGATGTGTGTGTAATACTTACGACAGTGTTGATATATTAACTGATACAGATTAACACCAGACTTGTAACATTTAGAACAGAAAAAGACAAGTAACAATTCTCTGGGGTTTTAACATCAGGCCAATTAGAGAAATATACCTGGTCTGTCTTTGATCTTGTTTGATGGATCCTCGAAAAAGCTGCAAAGAAGATTCATCACAATGGATCAACAAATCTCGGGTTATCTTTTCAGCAACTTTATTTACTGATATTTCCCCCATTGGAAGCTGCAACGTTGGTCCTAAACTAACACATTCTGATCCCCTCTACTCGGAGCCATCACCGTTCGTAGACCGTCTTTCTCCCTCTCTTGACTCCAACTGCATCTGCTCTCTCTCACTCCCAATTCTTGACTGATCAAAATTATACATGTTTTTCAAGCTCTACCCTAAGTCACTTTAAGTGACCTGTATGCAATGCTACGGTCAAATTTTTAAATTATTGTTTGTGTTCTAACATTCTTTTCTATTAAAACATCTTAACATAAATAATTTTATCTGTAAATATTTATTTCGCTATAATAGCATCCTATTTTTACAAATATACAATAATAATTGTTGACCAGCACATCTTTTGGCATTGTCCTACTAATATCTAACACTATCATGTTTTAAAATTAAAAAACTTTTCTAGAATCAAAATCATGTAATAAATTTTGATCAAAATTCGAATAAGGATTCTAAATATAAGGTTTAGTAGCATTATATTGCGACTTTAATCTTTTTGATGCAAAACAATTCTGTTTGAGGAAAAATGTTTACTTGTCCTAGAACACTGGCTTAGCTAAGTAAAAGTAACACTAACAAATGCATAGACAATAAATCTTACAATAAGTAAACACATGTGAAAATTATGTAGAAAAGTAGAAAATAAATTTTCTTGCATTTGGTAATAATTATTTATTGTTTATTTTTTCACTACTTTTTTTTTCTTGTTAGCTATACTGCACAATCGCCAGTGCTTAAAATACAGTATTCTTCTAGCTTGGAATAATCTAATATAGGACTAGACAGAATAATTGGAAATAGTATTCTGACATGTATAATTCGATGTAGAACTTTACATCTAAAAACAAAACCTGGATGAAGAAATCAACTTACAAGAGAAGTGATGCTGGAACAACACAACTGATGGCGACGACTATAAACACAAATCCTTTCATCCATAGGAGTGTGTGGGCATATATTGTATTCAGCATCACTGAACTGGTCATTCCACAAAGAGCTTCCACCGTACCAAGACCAGCAAAAACAGAACCTAAAAACAAATAAATATATAGTATATAATGTAGTTTCAGAATGGAAAAATAAAAAATGCAGACGTTCACTGAAAGGGATGCAGAGTTGTTTCTTTTCTATTGTTTTACAACTGCATCAACGCTTATCAAGGTCCAGGGACCATTCGAGGATAAATGTTAAAAAGATTAGCAATTAAATGACGATTTCCACCACAAGATAATTTGAAGCAATGGGTGAAATGGTCAGAGGATTACTTAAGGGGAATTGGTTATTCAAGAGGATGGATCAACAAGTATCTTTTCAATTCAATTTATTTGGTAAAAAATAAAACAAACATGCTTCAGTTGCCATGTAAGGAAAGAGTGTTAGAAATGTACACAGAAGCGGATAGAATAGCCCAGTACTTGTTTACATTAGACTTGAAAAACGACCATGTTGTAGTCGGTTGAGAAGCAGTCTTGTTGTATTTTGTTCCACAGATGGGATGTTCTTTAAAATCCAACCTGCATTGTTGTTATTATAAGTACAAAAAAAGGGCAATATTATGCATAAAAATTAAGGCAATCAATCAAGATGCAATGTTAATCTGTTAATCTGAGGACAGGCCGCAGGAAAAGGGCCTATTCACGTTGCTTTGCAGTAGCTGAAGCAGACGATTTTGCCTTTGGATTGCTAATCTTATGCCTCTTACTCACTAGTTTACTTCTTCCTTTTTTTTTTTTTTTTTTTACATTCGTCATTATTTATCAAGATCTAGGGACTACTTGAAGATAAGTGTTAAAAAGATTGTCAGTTGGACAATGATCGCCACCATGAGAGGATTAAAAACAATTGATAAAATGGTTAAAGATTATTCAAAAGGAACTGATTATCCAAGAAAACAGCTCAACAAGTATTTGTTTAGATTAGACTTGAAGATGATCATGTTGTAGTCAGTTGGGAAGCGGCCTTGTCATATTTTGTTCCACAGATGGGATGTTCTTTGAACTGAAATCTCCCCTATATGCTGGTTATTATTTTGTAAATAATAATAATAAGGTAATATGTACTGTGGGAGAATTTTTGAAAGAGCAGGATGCTGCCTTCTTGTATGATGGGGTTGCAATGCTTGAATAATAAATAACAGCTTGACATTAATGCACTCGGATCAAGTGCATTGATTTCAAGCTGTTATTTATGGACTCAACTGATTTCATCTGGTTTAGATTTAGCATTTTTTTAAACTACTCTTGTCCTAGCTAGAAAAAAAAACATGAAAAGAAATAAATTACCTTGTTCTGATGGATCAGTGAGGTGAGACACAATCGTTCGGATCATGGCAAAGGACAGCAAACCAGGGGACCCAATAAGTCCAGCTGTGGGAAAAACAGAAAAGAGAAGAAATCAACCTAATGTCAATTAGGGTGAAATCAGCTTCTCCATCTTGACATTTTTTTTTTTTAGTAGTATATCTTTATAGCATACTTCCTTTTAATGGGATTTTTGAAGAATGACCGTAAGTTGGTTAAGTTCTAAATTGATGTTTTGGGGGAGTATTCATTAGTTAATATTACTCCCAGTTGTACCTGTCAGGTGACTGCTATAAGTCAACTAGAATTTATTACTTACTAGCCTGGGTGCCTGGCATTGCCCGGGTGTTTGGAGGTGTGTGTTGAGCAAAAAAATAAATAAATAAATAAATAAAAGTGGTAGTAAGCAGGCAGGCTTGAACCCGTACCTCGAATGAAGAAAAGAACATGAAAAAAAAAAGTGACATCTTTGCCATTGCATCCATCGCAAAACTGGAAGTGATGAAGGTTTAAATTAAGGCTAGTCAATCGAAAAGGGGGGATGACTTTCAAAAATATTGGCGAAAAAAGCGACCCCTCCTTGTGGAAAAGTCCTCAGTTGAGGGTGAAGGAATTAATGCTTTTAGCCAATTTTTCGATATTTGTCGTCCGAAGGGTCGAACTTCATAACGATACCAATCTCGTGGAAATCCATCGCCTGTGTCGAAAGTTTTAGATATACATACATACAGACATACATTTAAACAGAGGCGAGATTTTATATTATAGATGGACTATTTATGTACAAAATATATGTCTGCAAAACAAATTAATATACAAACTGTTCATATGCAAAGCATACAGCAAGGATTACTCGTACTGTTAAGAATTTGTTCGGAAAAATACTACCCGATTTTTTTTACTGTTAAAATTTGATTTAGATTGCTTATAGTGCTCATACAAAATGTAACACACTTAATAGTGATGCGTATCTTTTAATAAATTTCTTATAATTTCTTTCAGATTAAATTTGGAAATGGCGAATGTAACATGCAGATGATTGGAGATTAGGTTTAGAACAACAAAATACAAAACAAAAACAACTTTGAATACAAACAAGCAAACCAGAGGAAGAGAGAGAGAGAGAGAGAGAGAGAAGGTAAGGCAATGGCAATGTCTCATGACAAGGGTCTCCTTTCTTTTCTCTTTACAACATAAGCAAGCAGGAAGAGAAAGAGGGGAGAGGATATTATGCTGTGTTTCACCATGAGTGACTGCCTTGTTATATTTTTCTTCTTCGAATGCCAGCTGGACTTAGCAAAATATTAGAAAGGAGGAAAACGGCAATAGCTATGTGCAAATGTGCAATTGTGCAATACGAGAGGCGTGCAATAAGTAATGCCCCTGACCCACTTCCAGTTGTCCGATCTATCTAAAATTTTGCATGTGCAATGTTTTATATCTCTACGGGTTATGTGGCAAATTACAGCTCTGAACTAATTGTGGTTTCTGTTTTACAGGTGTTTGAACTGAGTCATGTGTGAAATGGAGCCTGTTGAATGTCAAGCAGTGCTCCAGTTTTTGTATTTGAAAGGACGCACACCACAGGAGACTTTTGATGAAATGAAAGAAACATATGATGATAATGCCCCATCATATGACCTTGTAAAACGCTGGCATCGTGAATTCAAACATGGCCGGAAGTCTGTGGAAACAGCTCCCAGAGGCATCTGTCCGTCAATTTGAGGCTGCCATTTTGGAAGATTGGCGCATTACTATTCGCCAAATAGCCCAAGATGTCATGATTAGTACAGGGTCTGTGGAAACTATCATTCATGACCATTTGCATATGCATAAGGTGTCTGCCAGATAGATTCCCAGGTTGCTCACACCATTCCAGAAGCGAGAACACGTCAAGTGCTCGAGGATGAATTTGGAGATGTGCCAAGAAGATGAGTCAGTTTTTCAAAAGACTGATTACACAGGATAAAACCACTATGATTCAGAGACCAAAGCCCAGTCAATGCAGTGGAAGGACTTGGACTCACCACCTCCAAAGAAGGCAAGGATGCAGCCCTCCGCTGGCAAGGTCATGCTCGCAGTCTTCTGGGACCAGAACAAAGGAGTGATGACAGATTTCCTGGCAAAGGGTACCACAATTACAGGAGTGTATTATGCTTCACTTTTGAGGAAATTAAGGGAAGCTATCAAATCAAGAGGCGGGCAAAGGTACCCTCCTCCTGCAGGACAACGATCCGGTCCACAACTCACATGTCGCCAGATCAGAAGCACGGGCGTGTGGTTATGAAATCCTCCCCCATTCTCCCTACTCTCCTGACCTTGCACTCTCTGACTTTCACCTCTTCCCAGCCATGAAGTTGTTTTTGAAAGGAAAGTGTTTCCCAGATTATGCAACCTTGATTTCTAAAGTCACGTCATGGTTGGAGGACTAATCTGGGGTGTTCTACAAAAACGGTCTCCAGAGCTGCATTAAACGATGGGAGAAATGCATAACTCTGGGTGGTTCCTATATAGAGAAAGACTAATAACTGCCAAGTTTCGTTGCTCTCCTGCTATGGGAAGTGGGTCAGGGGCATTACTTATTGCACACCCCTCGTAGCTATATGCAAAAGGAGGAGATGAAAGGGCGAAATTGTAAGAAGACAGTTGAGACTTGAAGAAATCAGACGATACTGGGTTGGTAGTTGAGTGCGAGGTTTGAGTATAGATGGAGGAAAGAATGACTGAGTAAGAAACAAGATATTGTGTTCTGTCGGGTTAACGTTTACAAGCCTGGAAATGTACAGAACTTTGTTGAAATTTGATGGTTGAGTCAAACCTTATATTGAAGCAGGTATGTATTAAACTTTGAATGCTTGAAGAACATAAAAATATTAGTTTTGAATTTTTGAGATGAGGAATGATTATGTGGATTAATCGGACTAATGTTCTTATCTTGAGTTTTATTTGCACTACGTTTCGGTCGATGTAACTGTAGATTCACGAAGGAAGAGAGACGAAAAAAAATTGTTATCACATGCGACAATAAGACTGCGACAACTGACAAGTCAACTAGGTGATAAACGCAAACCGAACACTTCTGTCTACATAACTCAACACAGAAAATACTGTTGATACGACCCGACATAGTACCAAACAATTCTGTCCACATGAGGCGGCATTATCAGAACAATTCCATCGACACAATTCTGAATAACTCCATCGTTACGATCCTGACCACCTCCATCGAAACAACACAACACGATCCTATACAATTCCGTCGAAACAACACAACACTATCTGTCGAAACAACCTGACATGATCCCAAACATCTCTGTTGAAACAACACGGTACCAGAGCAACCTCGCCAATCACTCGTTGAATGTCTCTGATGTTGGATTTTTATAGCCTTAGGACGAACTCATTTTCGCCGTAGGTAGGCTCAACTAAAACATTCACACACTGTTCTTGTGCACTTCCGCACATGCTCGTCACAGTAACTTCTGACCGTCTTCAGGTGTATAAGTCGCCATGTTTGATATTGGGAAAGGGGTAACTCTATACTTTCTGCAAATTAAAAGATTCAAATGTTACTTGTCCTACTCTTGGTTCTGCTGTCAAAAAATTCAACACCAACGTTCGATACACTGCTATCGAAATTCTCATCTTTAAAATGCGACTCACTGCTCACAAGACTTGCTTCTTCAACGTCCAAATCTAAACTTCCCAATCTCTCAAAAGTCAATCTTTTTAATTCCTAATCAGAGCATCTCATTTGCATATCGTATGACAAACTTGACAAACTCGTAGCCATATAAAGAGAACAGTGGCCATTATTTTTCTTTCTGGTTGCTCCAGAACAGAACTAATTTTTAACATCTTGTCTTCGGTAACATTTCAGACCACATATTCCAAGACCAAATAAGATCCTCTCAGCATGGTCAACGCACTGGCTCATACAATGAATGGTGCACCTATTCCAAACTAAATCATTTAATCACACTTTCTATACGAAACCTCGGCATTTTAGAGTTACTTCTTTCCAGTATCAAACATATCAACTTATACACTTGAAAAAGGTCGAAGTTTACATCAACCAACACGTTGTGGAAATAAGACGAGTACATTAATCCGATTAATCCAAATAATACAAACATAAAAATATGTATCAAATGTGACGCACGATGTTTACGATTCATCTCCCCCCCCAATTGTTTATTATATTTTTATTTTCATTTCATTTCACTCCTGTTGTGAACACATCAGATACCATAAACTGACGGAAAAAAAATCGAACACATGATTACTATAAACGATCGTTTATAGTAATCATGTGTTCGATTTTTTTTCCGTCAGTTTATGGTATCTGATGTGTCCTACCTGTTGACATTCTTATAGGATTCGAGAAGCATACTCCCAGCCAAAATGGATTCTGTCAAAATATTAATATTAATTTGTGTCAGATGATATCAGCCACAAGAAAACATACAAGTCATCATCATCATTGTCATATTCAGTTTAACGTTTGCTTTACATATATGTTGGAAAAGTTCTCAATAAAAAAAGAATATATATATATACATATATATACATATATATATATACACACACACACACACACATATATATATATATATATACATATATATATATATATATATATATATATATATATATATATATATATATATATTCTCTTTGTCTATCTGCCCCTGCGTCAATTCCATTTTGCTCAGAAACTACTGGACCGATTTGGCTGATATTTTGTATGGACCTTTGTTATAATAAGGTGCATCGAACTATGTATTATGATGTTTACCTGTTCAATAAACAATTAAGGATTAATAGGAATTAGTCACCTCAATGTGGCATTTACCTTAGAAGTTTTCTCGGAAACTACTGAACCAATTTGGCTGAAATTTTGTATGGACCTTTATTATGATAACGTGTAGCGAATTAAGTGTTATGGTATCTGAATCTGATCAACGTACAGTTAAGAATTAGTAGAGCACAGTTATTTAAAAGTTTTGTCGGAAAGTACTGAGCTGATCTGGTTGAAGTTTTGTATGAACCTTTGCTATGATAAAGTGCAGCGAACTAAGTGTTATGGTATTGATGCACCAATAGAGATTAATAAGGATTAGTATTTAATGCAAAAGGGAGCACAGATTGAACCGTATTTAACAATCAGTTTCGTATAAAACACTCATTCTAAATCAACGGCTATAAGTTTTTCCCTGCTTTTAACGGATTAAAAACGACTGGATGCAGCATTTAATTGTAGCGATAGTGTCTATGTATATAGCCAAGAACCACACGAACATCTATAATATAAATCCCACCTGTTTAAATGTATATATGTATGTTTGCATGTCTTTCTAAAACTTTCAACAGAGGCGACAAATTTTCACGAGATTGGTATTGTTTTGAATCTCGACCCTTCAGACAACAAATATTGAAAAATTGGCTAAAAACATTAATTATTTAACCTTCAACTGGGCACTTTTCTACAGGGACGGGTCGCTTTTTTCGCTGATATTTTCGAAAGTCATCCCCTCTTTTTCATTGACTAGCCTTAATTTAAACCTTTGCCACTTCTAGTTTGATGATGGGTGCAACGACAAACACATCACTTTTTTTTTCACGTTCTTTTCCTCCTTTGCGGTACAGGTTCAAGCCTGCCTGCTTACTAACATTTTATTTTATTTTTTTAATTTATTTATTTATTTTTTTTTTTTGCTCAACACACACCTCTAAACATCTGGGCAACGCCGAGCACCCAGGCTAGTTTATTATAAATTGAGGTATAAAAGTTGCTTTTAGCGAAAGGAGAAAATCAAGAATATATATGTAATATGCATGCGTCCTAAAATGAAACATTAAGAAAATAGAAGGTTCAACAAGTAACGAATAAAACATAAACAGAATTTTAGAAATGAAAAATTAGAGAAACATGAAAGTTTTATAACAAACATTTTTATACAATAGATAAGAATAGAAAAGTTATTCCTCAGTCATTTATACAAACGCGTGTTTGGTGGAGAAAGTTGGATTAGTAGTAACAAATCAAAATGTTCATAGTGTAAATATAATGAGCATATGAGTATTTGGCAGCGTGGCATTGTATAGATGTACGCAACTTGATGAAACTGGCATGTAAACCATTGAGTCATTTTCTTTTGTGATCTGCCTCCCACCCACCGGGAGTAGGAATGAAGAGTGTACATTCTTGTATCTTTCAGGTGCGGTTGGTGTAGTCTGGAGAAAACTGTTCATATGTTCCTATAGAAATTTTAAAGTTTGCACTGGCTTATTACTTATTACTTTCGCATGTATGTGTCACATTTTGGGGTTAGGAAAGGTTTCCATTGGTACAAAATACTTTGAATTAACATCTTTGTGTTAAAATTTTAAAGCTTTAGGAAGTGATGAGTAGGGTATAACTAATTTGAGCAATTTGCGTTTCTCTTTTTTTTTTTTTTTTTCACCCTAAACAAGTCACGGTGCTACTTGGATGTAAGAGATTACTATTTGGGACAAAATTTGCAGGGATACTATGTAGGGAGTTAAGCAGCAAGACGTCTATTCACATTACGTTTGAACTTCTGCATGTCAGTACAGTCGGGGAAGCAGGAACCCGGGAGGGAATTCCAAAGCCTAGCAGTTTGAGGGAAGAAACTACTTGAGTAAAGGACTTTCCAGCATCTAGGGATCTCTACAGTGTAGGGATGAGATTTTGCTACTTTTTGGGTTAGTCGAAGGTATTTACGTCAAGGAGGTACAAGGGTTTGGAGTTCGTCAGAGCACCTTACATTAAAATAGTTGTAAAATAGGCACAGGAATGCAATGTTTCATCGATGGGACAGAGGTTGAAGTTTGGTTGACAGCGTGCTTCTCAGTTTTACTACTACAAAATAACCGGAAAAAGGTTGATATGGTATAAAACCCAAAACCAACTAAAAAGACGTCTTTAACAGATAATAAGTTTAATTTTGTTTTTATGTTCCATATTAGATCCTACATGAATCATCCATAATGATTTACAGAGTATTTAAAAAAACAATTGACATCATTTTGCAATCTTATAACATAAAACTTTTTCGTTCAAATGACCTCAAACTTTTAACTTTTATGGTGAACTAGCAGGGTTACTCGTGTTGCCCGGAACAAAAGTGTAACATAACTAATCTCCCTCTCTCTTTTCCCCTTCCCCATTTCTACGTACCCTCTTTTTCCTCTTTGCTCAGCCCATTCCTCTCTCTGAACATATACACACACATAACTAGAGACAGTGTTAGGGAAATAACCCTGCAAATTAAAAAAAGTTACTTCCCTTTATTTTATAATATTAAAATATGCGTGTATGTCTTAATAACATGAAATAATATAAATGCCCATTTGAACCCCCAAATAATGAATATATTTTTTTAAATTTTAGATATTATATATCCAGACCAAGGTCAATCAAGAAAATATAAATGTATTTGGTTAGTACTGTTATATTTACATATTCTGCTCCACAGACGTAATAAAAAGAAAAACATTTAGCAGAGACTTGCTTGCACATATTCCCCAAATTTAAACTAGTCTAAAATAAGGGGAAGAAAATTGACAATGGATGGGGGACATCTCATGAGTTAGACCCTCATTTTGAACGGTGTCGACCAATCAAATTACAAGAA
This sequence comes from Euprymna scolopes, assembly GCF_053919585.1. NCBI lineage: Eukaryota > Metazoa > Mollusca > Cephalopoda > Sepiida > Sepiolidae > Euprymna > Euprymna scolopes. The sequence goes on along the minus strand of NC_136517.1, from coordinate 57,038,194 downwards.
ACCTGTTGGTAGGAAGAAGAGCCATTGTGAGGGAAGGAAGTAAGAAATTTTAAAAAAAGCGTGGCAGTGTATTTTTGGAAGGAAGGAGCAGAAAGACGAGAGGACACGCAGGGAGATTCCTGCCGACATACCAGTGAATTTTGCTTCTCACCAAAAAGCTGGTATCCCACTCTTGACACAAATAAAAATCATGGGGAGGGCAAATTTAATTAATTTTGAAGCCCCAAATGAGGAGGTCATTATTTCCTTCATAAATTCAACCCCACCGCGTGTGTCAGGAACGATCATCCTTAACGAGAAAATTACATAAAGTACGTCCCAATTTGATAACAGCAATAAGAAGGAAGACGCTTTCCTCATTAAAATTTAATTCTTCATGTTTTCCTATAAAATAAATAAATAAAATAATACTATTATTACGAATCTTATGCTGCGAAGGACTTCCCCAAAGTGCATAGACATTGTTTTGTTCTGTTCTATTTTTTTAGCATTAATAAATTCGTATTATTCCCCTCCCCCTTTTTTGGGTTAAGTCTGCCTTGTGTTTCTTTGTCTTTAAATGTTTTCCAACAATTATTGCCATCCCTTTATGTCGTACAAGGAAGATTATGTCATTAACTTTTTTCGTGTTGCTAACATAAATCTTTTTGGCGTGAACTGAAGGGAAACATCTGTGTTAATAAAAGCATAACAGTACTTTTGAACTATTGGCTGGACATACAAACATACACACAAACAACTGCCCTTTATATAATGGAATTTCGAATGAACTCCTTTATTTAGATTATGAGAGTAACATGCTCTTGTTCTGTCAGCAATGACTGAGTAGAAGTCCTAAGTAATTTGCAATTGTATTTTTAATGTCACCAGCACCGAAAATTGAACCGTCAACCTCCAGAAGAGTGTAACTTACAACCGAAGTTTTGTGTACTCGTAGTGTAGCAAATAAAGTACTTGGTAAAAATTCAGTTGTAAATTACACTTTTCTGGGTGTTGAAGCTTGAAAGTGAATCTTAACCCTTTGACTTTTGCGGTCTTCACTAGAGCTGCAACCATTTTGCAAGAAGATACCATGACCAACCGGAACTCAGGAACGGACAACTTTGGCGACATCACGAGGAAGAGGAGAGGGCTATGTATGATACTTACATTACAGTCAAGTATTCATGAGTAGCCTCCCTTTTTGTTTGTTGTACTCTTCTTGGACATAGATTAGAAACACCGAATGTAAAAATTTCTGTGAATATACCAGTATAAAATTTGATATTCTATGTTTCATTCGTCAACAAATAGATTGGAATATACAAATTTCTGCTATTGTCTTATATCCAAAGCTTTCACCTACAGACTACCATTTTTTTTAAGCATCTCAACAACAACAACAGCACGAGAAATGATTAAAAAATCTAAATGATATCAAAAACACTTTCAGCGACTTCATCGCTACCAGAATGCAAGATTTTTACGTTACTGGCATAGATACACTTTTTTTGTGTTTGCAAAAGTGTGTTGATTCTGATGGTGCTTATTTCGACCAATAAACTTTTGTTTCATCTGAATTTAAGTTAAAAACTGCAAGAACTTTCTTGTCAACGTGATACACAAACACACATGCACAATGTTTATATACATCTACACATACATGCATATGTATATATATCAATATATATATATCAATATATACATATATATATATATATATATATATATATATATATATATATATATGTGCACATATACACATACATATATATATATACATACATTCAAACCTATGTCTACGCCCACTTACACATATAAGCACACACTCTCACATACATATATGAATAAATAGCATTTCTATCTACAAAATAGCATCATAATCCAGTTATTATTTTGTATATCTTTAATAAAACCTTTCCTTAATTAAAATGAAATTTACAAAAACCAATCAAATTAATTCGATAAAATTAAGTTATTTTTTAGCAGGTTTTTGTTCACACGTCTTCAACGTGAAAAGATCCGACCATGTATCTTATAGATTTTTCATATATATAAATTCCAACCAACAAAGCCACTGGTGTCTCCCCACGTTACACAATCTCAGGTCGCCACCCCAACTCCCGACACTTCACAGAAAGGAAATCAGGAGCAATGAACCAGGAGCATATGGCATGCAAGTTAATGCCCTGCTAAGACAGGTTCACCAACGCGTTGCCCTGCCTAATGATGAAGCCGATCACAAAATGGAGAGCAAACATTAATGAACAACACCCTTCACGTAATACCACTTACAACTTCGAGGAAAATCTGACGCCACCCTCACAAGCCAATCAACACAGAAAAGTCCCAGCAAGAACAGCAAGAGAACAACTCCCCAAGCGTTTCAGAGATTTTATCCTGTAAATATGATCGAGATCGGGGGGGGGGGGGCATTGTTATATCACATATCCCTCCATATTTACATGAATAAACCAGAAACCAGCAGGAATAGTGACAGTGATAATAATGGCGACACTAAGACAAGATACAACGTAAATGATCACACTAAATACACAGGACAACATCAAAGCCCATTTTTTTATGTACATACATCAACAGAATAACTCGCAGATAGATATTAAATATTTTAAATATATGTTATATTACAAATACTCTATTGAATCGGGATTTAGAATTCTTTTTCTTTTTCTTAATTTTTCGCGTTGCTTCTGAAACTAAAATGACTTACAACTCCAAAAATCTGGGTCAATGCTATTAAGAAAACAACTCTTCTTCCATAAAAATAATTGTCAACTTAATATTCTTTAAATGAATAAAAACGAACATGTCTCTTTTTACTTTCTGTATTAAAAATTGTAGCAATTTAATTCCTTTTAAAATCGATTTCAATCTTTATGATTTACTGTTGTTGTTATTGTTGTTGTTGTTGTTGTTGTTAATAATAATAATAATAATAATAATAATAATAAATAATAATAATAATAATAATCCTTTTGAAATCATGGATGTCTTTCAGATTCAATACTATTAAGAAAAAAAAAGAATCTTTCTTCTTTCATAAAAATAATTTCCATTGTCTGCTAAATATTTTAAATAGATGAAATGAATATGCCTCTCTATATATTATTTAATTGAAATAAATTAAAAAAAAAAAAAGAATATGCCTCTCCTTTATTTATTCATTAAAAATTGTAGCAATTTTATTCTTTCTAAAATCAATAATCTTTTTACCGTAAGAATAATTTCTAAAAAAATATTTTTCAAATCAATAAAATGTCACTTTTTGATACGCATTTATTTAAAATTGCATTATTTTAGTCAACATTATACTTTGATTCATTTTAAAATTGGGTAAAGTTGACATTTTTTTTTAATTAATCACAATGATGCTGACATCATTGCTGATCGAACAATCCCATTTTTTAAATATGTACGCAAGGTGATAATACACATAAAATTCCTTAGCATGTAATAATAATAATAATAATAATAATAATAATAATAAAGGTAAAGGAGGATGGAAATATCAAGGAGAGAAAGCACTAACCAGCTCTCTATTGAATTAATGCGAAGAGGACTGGGACCTTGCTGGTCATTGCTAGCAAGAAGTCAATGACAAATGGTTGCTGCAATCATGCACAAACATTTGCAAACGTTATCGAAAGAGGTGAAGAGTACTAGACATCTGGGGAGACTTGTTGTCACCCAGACTCCAGGGAAAACCACTGGTTGTTGTCAGAATGTAATCTCTGATGATAGTATGCATGAGAACTACTAGTGAGTACAACTAATAATAATAATAAGAAGAAGAAGCAGAAGCAGAGGAAGAAGAGAAGAGGAAAAAAAAGAAGAAGAAAATTTTTTTCTTAAAATTGAATGTACAAGAAAAAAATCTGTCCTACTCACCGAAATAAAGCATCCAACTTTTGAAGGCAAATCCCTGAAGTGTGCGGTGTATAATAATTGCGACAAGTCCAAGGATGGCAATGATTTCTTCAGACCACCATCTTTGTACAATATAAAGAATAACGGTACTCAAAGCTGGTTGTACAACAGAAGAAAATCCAAAGAATATACCGATCTTGACAGAATCCCAGCAAAAAGGTGAGTTGAGCTGATAGAGCGGTTCAAGATTCCAGAGACCAAGAACGAATTGACAAAGTGTGATAAAACTTAAGAAGGCCACACAGAATTTTAGCCAGACATTTTTTCCGTCTTCTTCGCTTCTTTTATAGTAGAAGCCAAATACCCGAGAAATGGTCTTGGTTGGATGCAATTCTGACCAACAACCTCGCGTTTGTAAAGTCTCAATGGTCATACTTACCAAAGCTACCATAAGAATAGCAGACAAGATGACAGAGATGACCATTGGCCAAAAGAAGCCTATTGCTCGGATTAAGTACCCAGTTCCAAGATTAACGAGTCCATAAAAAAGATACGAAAAATTGGAAACAATTAAGATGAATCTTCCTCTCTGTTTGCCTTTCTCTGTAATATCTGCCATGTATGCACATGCTATTACTAAATTACCAAAATAGCCACCAGCGGCACCATCGATAAAATACCCAATCAGCAGATATGCAGTGGATAAGTTAAAATGTATAACAATGGCAAAGACGACAGTCCGTAAGATTTGCCCAGTCATATTGTAAGCAGTAATTGGTATACGGCCCAAAACATCTGCCCAGCTGCCAATAAATACTATGGATATTACCATTGGAATGCTATTTATTATGTTGAAGTAAAGACTCCAAAAGGCTGCCTGGGCTTGGACCTCTTGTTGAAGTTTAAAAGTCACAGAGGACTTATTTACTGAACAGAGAGAATTACCTCCCCTTTGAAGAGTTGATTCTCCAGAGAGAGTTGTGTTCTGAATCTCCTTTTCCGCTAATTTTGCATAGACATACTGAGTCATGACTGGATCGCCGATGGCATAGCTGATATTCCTCAAGAAGTGGATAACAATGTAGGAATAATGACGCCAGGTGAGAATCTCTTCCAAATTTTCTGTTTTCGGTAACTTTGTGTACTTGGTCATGGAACCTGCCATGCTTAATTGGATTTTAAATCACTTTGTTTTCTATTGAAAGAGAAAGAATTTTAAAAATAATTCTTTTTAAAAGAATCTAACATTATTTCCGACCTAGCTGACTCTCAGAAAAAAGTCATATTTAGAGCACGTTCCAATTACTTTTATAATATCTAACAAAAAAAAAAAGAAACCCAAGTCTCTATTTACTTGCCTCCTCACGGTGGCAGAGTTTTAATTGGGATAAAATCTAACTCCTCGCAAAAAGGAGCACTCTCGATTCTGATTTTAAAAAATTCAAAATTGCCTCAGTGTAGAAGAACAGATGGAATGTGGTATCAGAACAGATACTACACTTTGCTCCTATCCAAAAGACCAATAAAAGTACAATTTGTGATAAAATGGAATTACATAGAGATTTTCCAATGAAGATAGAATATTCTCTGAAGTAAAATGTGGTAGATGCACTAATCCTGATGAGGAAAGGAGTGAACCCACAATTTCCCCCTTTAGTTATTGGTAAAATAACAACTTGTATACAATTAATCTTATACAATGAATCGCTTACAGTAGGTATTATAATTCCAAACATACAACAAATCGATAAGCAATATTTTTGTTAAAAATAATCAAATAAATATTATAATAAATCAATTAATATATATATATATATATAATTATTTTCTAATATATATATATATATATATATATATATATATATATATATATATATATATATATATATATATATATATATACTCCAATCCCTGGTCCCCCCTCGCCAAACTTTCACGAAAATCACCCGTCTAGCTGAATCCACTGTAAAAAATTTCCCCCACTCTATATCTGTGCCTAAATCAAAACGCGGATTTCATGAGCAAAGCTTCTTTCTTAGAACTGCACGCCTGTGGAACTCTGTTCCGTCTGCCTGCTTCCCTCCGGACTACAACTTGGATGTCTTCAAGTCTAATGTTAACAAATTCCTCATGAACCGCCCCCCTAATTAAACACTTCATAAAATCTCCTCACTAACGTGATGTACTTGCAATAACCCTTATCCCTGAGTGGCTTCCGGGCCTTGATAAGTGGTGATCACTGTGTAAAAAAAAAAAATATATATATATATATATATATATATATATATATATATATATGGGGGGGGGGTAAAAGGAAGAGAATAAGATCACTTCTTTAAGAAGAGACTTAGCGGGATAATGCAAAGCTCAACAAATTGTTTTGGAGCTTATATAGAACCCTATAATTTTCCCGAGAGTTTAATCACACCTATTGCCCACATATATTAAGCCCACTATGACAGATATGCCATATACCTATCTGCATTATATAATAAAAAATATGCTCCCCCTATATCACAGAGATTAATTTAGTTGCCCTAAACAGCCTCAATATTTACTATTTTATCATTAGTAGCAGCAATGGAAAATTAAGTTAAAAAAACAAACACGCCAATCGTTTTTAGAATCGTTTTTAGCATCCGAAACTAGAGACAAAGTTTTTTTGATTCCGATAACAATTCCAATGCCTCCATAAATTTCGGTTTTATTTTTCTATTTTAAATATGCCTATGTTCTATAACGATACACTTTTTGTTATATTCCATTTCAAAGCTAAAAGTATAGTTGGTTTTGATTCGATAAGCACGAAACAAGACATACGCAAAAAAAAAAAAAAAAAAAAAAAAAAAGAGGTAAAAATCCATTGATGTTTAAATTACAAATGACTCTTTGGTTTTGTTTATAAAGAAAATAATGAGAAAACATAACTATTAGTAAGCGTCATAAGTCTCAAAGACAAAATCAATAATAAAAAAAGGGGATTAAAAAAAGTTTAGATTCACAAATCCTACGTCGTAAATTTAGGAGGAAGAAACATAATCAATAACAGCAAAAAGGAGTAAAAACAATCTATAATCAGAAACCCAATGTCACAATTTTAAGAGGAAAAGTCAATAAAAAAAAGAAAACAAAAAAACAGGTAAGAAAAAAATTATCCAGCCTCACAAATCTAATGTCACATGTCCAGAAGGAAAATCCAGAATCACAAATCCAATGTCACAAGGGCAAGAGGAAAAAATAATAACGAAAAAAAAAAAAAAAAAGGTAAAAAAATCCGTGTTTATAATAATATGAATAGTATGAATTCACAAACGAAACACTCACACAGCTGTTACTGAACAGGCACCTTTTCCTATTGGTTGTGTGATTTAAAACATAATGTATTCAGGATTTACACTTTTCTTTCTTATAGTACATAAAGAATTTTGTTGAAGTGTGTGCGTGTGTGTGTGTGAGAGACTTTTTTTTTGGGGGGGGGGGCTATTAATCTTTCACTATAAGAATTGTGAGAGGTCACACTGCTGAAATGTCTAACGACATGGTCTGATAATTTCGGTGTGCCAAGTTCAAACCCAGTCGGTCCCGTAACACCACCTTTTAACAATGAATATTTGCAACCTTTTCGCTAATAATGAAGTGTTGTATCTGTTGTGATATGAAAATTCATCTGCGGTCAAAAAAAAAAAAAAAAAGAAAAAAAAAGGAGCCATTACTTTTGGAATGCCCTTCGTATATGAATCTTTCAATTTTTTTTTTATTTACTTATTTTTTTTTATTACATTTTCACCCCAAACAAGCACATTTCCACTTTGATGTAGAGGGCTAGTATCAGGGACATAAGCTACAGGGTTACTATGTGGGTAGTAGGGCAGCAAGATGTCGGTTCACGTTACACTTGAACTTCTGCATGTCAGTACGATTGGGGAAGCAGGAACCCAGAAGGAAATTCCAAAGTCTAGCGGTTCTGGGGAACAAACTACTGGAGTAGAAGGCTCTCTTACATCTAGGGATCTCTACTGTGAAGGGGTGGGATTTAGCTGCTTGTCAGGTTTGTCGGGGGTATTTATGTCGAGGAGGTACAAGTGCTTGCAGTTCGTCGGAGCATTCACCGTTAAAGTACTTGTAGAACAGGCAGAGGGATGCTACATTTCGTCAATGGGACAGAGGCTGAAGCTTAGATGACAGTTCAGGACCTATTAGGTTGGCGACTTTCTTTTTAACCTTGTCTAGGAGTGAGAGACTAGTGGCAGATGCACCAGCCCAAATATGACAATATTCCATACATGGGCGAATGGTGGCCTTATAGAAGTAGAGGATACTTTCGGGAGTTAGTAGCTTTCACGGTGGAGAGAACCTACCTTTTTCGCGGCGGTCCTGGCAATGCTCACAATGTAATTTTTCCAACTCATGTTTCTTTGGGTATGTGCTCCTGTGCTGAGATCAACGAAACTTTGCTGCTGATTTACAGTAAAAAGAAAAATTGAGTTGGTTTAAATTTGGGTAAGCTTTCCACGTGTCGGCATAGATTATTAAGTCTTCAAGCAATTTCTTGCTGAAGAAGTATCGACCAGTCTCTTATTTGAACTTTAAGGTTAGACGCTGAGGTTAAGGGTTAGGGTTAAGGTAGTAATTGTCAGTTAGGATTAGGGTTTCGTGTTCGGTAACCACACATTCTTTCCAAAATCAATAAGCAAAAGTTTTTTCATTGCTCTTGTACCGTGTTGATTAAACTATGATATAGTGTATATGATATGTGTAGATCGCATAAGTGTAGATATCATATCAAAATAGATTCATAACTCATAGATAACAAACAAAAGTTGCAACTAGTGCTACCAGATCAGGTTGTCTGAAGATACTGGCTTCCTACATTAAACGTTGATTTTTTTTTCCTTTCCCTTTGCAAAACTCAATCATGTTTTGCAATACCAAAAAACAGTCTTTTTGTTATAAAATTTCCTTTTCCTCATTTTTTTTATTTACAAAAAGCTGTTTATGTTTTAGTTAGCACTTACTAACTGGTGACCCTTCTATTCTCTCAATATTTCATTTATTTCATTTTTTATATGTATGCTATGCTTGTATACATCTTTCATTTTATTCTTTTACTAAAACAATAACTTTTGTAAAAAATTCATATTAATTATTCGTGTGGTTCTTGGAAATACCCAAAGACGCTATCATCGTCCAAAATGACCACACCAAAGCCAGAGACATCGCGACAGAATAGTTGACTGAAGTGCCACACGGTATCTTCTTTAGACGTTAGTGTTAAAGGTTAGGGTTTGTGATTATTTTATATTTATTTTGATATTTTATATATATATATATATATATATATATATATATATATATATATATATATATATATATGTGTGTGTGTGTGTGTGTGTGTGTGTGTGTGTGGTGTGTGTGTGTGTGATTTTGTTGTTGTTGTTGTTGTTGTTGTTCAAATAAGGATAAATATTTATTTATTTGTTTGTTTTTTAGTAATAAATCAATGATAGCACTTTTTAATGACGTTGACTGCTACTATTTCATTGACACAGCGTTTCGGCACTTTTCACCGTTTTAGGTAAACTTTCCGGAATAAACTAAATAAACAACAAATAAATGTTACCAAAGGCTAGCTAAGTTACTCTTCTACCTACATGAATAAGTTTTTTTTGTATTTATACTTATTTTAAAGTGTGTTTTTTAAATTAAAAATAAAGGTAGTGTAAAACCTATCAAGTTCGAATGAAAACCAAAATGGTGGTCTCATTAGAACCATAATCGAACCTCGATAATCGCTCAAAAATCGAAAATTAAACAAAATACTGAAAGAAACTTATCGAATAAATGTATGTCACCAATTGTGCGAAAATGTAATGTTCTACCAGAACTTCTGTTTAATTTTCGATTTTTGGGGCTCAACTACGGCTCGAATAAGACCACGATATTGTTTTTCATTCTAACTAAGCTTTTGCACTATCTAAAGTTTTAACTAAAAACCACCTTAAAATAAGTTAAAACACACACCCACACAAAACTTATCCAGTAGCTTACCTCTAGTAACAGTCAGTAAGTAAGTAGTAGCTTACCTTTAATAACATTTATTTGCGTTTTTTTTAACCTATCTTTTTTTCTTTTGCTTTGATGGCTATTTTAGGAAATCACCTAGGTCTTTTGTGACAAATAAATAAGCCAGTGTGCCAAAAACAATTGAACGATTCTGATCCATACACAAATGTATCTTTTTGCTATAATATAAATTCGTTTAAAGATTATATTAAGCATTTGTAGTTCGTGGCGATTGTCCAGAGTATTAAAAGTTACAATCTAAAAACGTCAAGTCGAAACACACACAAAGAAAGTTAAATAGTTTTTGTATAGTTACACATGAGAATGTAAAATGTCAATTTAAAGAGCATTAAAAATAGATCAATTTCATAGGGACTGAAATCAAGATATGTATTAAATATAAATCTGTAAATATGTATGTATGTATACATATATATGTACATATATATTTATTATATATATACATATATATGTACACGTATATATACATACATTTATTATACAAGTTAGAAAAGCATTTCATCCAAGGCATGAAAATTGTTAAACAAAATGTTTTTACTATAGGCTTTAAAAATAAAGGTACAAGATTCAATTTGAAATTTATTTATTTTTCAAGTGCACTTTTATGAATTTTAAAAAGTAAGGTATCAAAATTTAATTTAAATAGAATAAAAAAATTACCTTGGATTTATTTTATGTAACGTACATTTTGTTGCACTTTTTAAAAAAAATTATTGAAAATTTTATATCTATATCATTAATTGCTAGATGAAAGATAATGTTTTTAAAGTGCAACAGTAGGGCTGGGATACGTCGTACCAATATATATATATATATATATATATATATATATATATATATATATATATATATATATATATATATATATATATAGTGGAAATAGTTATTAATAAAAACTGAAGAAAATGCTCAATAAAAAATAAAACGTATATATATATTTATATGCATACATATATATACATATATATATTTATATACATATATATATACTATATATATACATTTATATATATACATATATACATTTATATATATACATACATACATATATACATACATACATTCATATATATACGCATACATTCATATGTATACATATAAACAGATATATAAACATATACACAGTTATGTATACGTATACATGTATACACACATACACACACATATATATATATACATACATAAACATATATATACATATACAGATCCATAGATATACATAAACAGATACATACATATACATATATATACAGATACGTATATATATATATACGTACGTATACATTTATGAATAAACATAAAAAGTATCAACGAAAGTTGACGTTATGCGAATGAAAAGGAAAACCTAAACTAGATAAATGGCACTTTTGTAAATTCTTTTCCAGAGCAAGAAGGAACATAATGTCCCTTCTCTCTTCACTTTTATGTAGCCTGTAATCCTTACGATGTCCCTTTAAATCGGGACGAAACGTTGATTAACATTTATCTATTTTAGGTTTTCCTTTTCATTCGTATATATATATATATATATATATATATATATATATATATATATATATATATATATATATATATATATATATATATATATATAACTGCGTCAATCGCTTTATTGCAGATTAGTAAAATATCAATATTTCACTAAATATACATCACAAAAAGATGAAAATTGTATTATCAAATGACTATTTCAAGGTTACTTATTTCCCAAAATTTTATTCAAATCCATGCGATATTCACGAAGTTATGACATTTTATTTATTATCAAGTAATTTATACTGTCCATCGCTTTATTGCAGGTCTTTTAAAAATGTGAAAAAAAAGGGGGGGGGCGATTAACGGTTATCGAAAAGGAAAGGATTGTTGCTGGACTCGCCGAAGGTTCATGAAAGATTTAGCTATGGAACTGGAAAGGGATCAAAGAACTTTGGCTTCATTCGCGAACAACCCCAACACCAAATCTAGAAAGGATAAAGGCACCAGGAGAAACCTTTCACATCGTGATATTCGGAAAATTTGTAGGGAAGTCAACCGAAACCCAAACAGCACCAGTCCTTCCATTTTTGCAAGAGCTGGAATCGCTCCAATATCCAGGCAGGCCCGATGTAATGTGTTGAATGAGATGGCAAGGAACGTCAAAACTATTCAAGGCCTCCATTGAGCCAACAACACGAATGGCTTGGGCACAGGATTACATGAAAATGGAGTTCCAATGTGTCCTATTTACAGATGAGACCCGTGCTACTCTTGCCGGTCCGGATGGATGGGCCAAAGTTTGAAACTCAAACAGAACTCCAACCCCTTACAGAGTTCATCGCCAATAAGGAGGAGGAGGAGGCATATTTTGGGCGGAAATCATTGGGGACCATTCCGAGTTCCAGAGGGTGTAAAACTTACCAGCATGCGTACACGGCCTTTTTAGATAAACATTTATCACCATGGCTAGATGACCTACCATTATCATATTGCTTTCAGATGATCTTTATGCATGGCGATGTACCATCCCATTCTGCTAGGGCGACTGCAGCCTTCCTTGAATCTATAGGCTTCTTTGGAGAAACCCTTATGTTCTCCGGATCTTAACCCCATTGAACATCTTTGGTCAATATTGAAAAGAGGTGTTTATGAGGGAGGAGAGCAATTTACTTCAAAGGATGCCCTGTGGAGGAAAGAAGTTGATGTCGTCAGAACCATAACTCCTTTTTAGATCAAACAATTGACTTCTTCGGTGGACAAAAGGTTGTTTAAAGTTATTTCAAAAAATGGTGAATATGGCGATAAATAATTCATTTATTTGAGACTTAGCACCTACGATGTGCTTTTGTTTATTATTCTTTAACAAAAAAATATAATGAAAAGTAAAATTTTCATGATTAGACATTGTATTTTTGCCCTAATATAACATTTTAAGAGACCTGCAATAAAGCGATGGACAGTGGAAATTCCTTGATAAAGAATAAAATGTCATAACTTTGTGAATATCGCATGAATTTGAATAACATTTTGGGAAATAACTAACCTTAAAGCAGTCATTTGATGACACAATTTTTATTTTTTTGTCACATATATTTAGTGAAATATTGATATTTTACTAATCTGCAATAAAGCGATTGACGCAGTTTATATATATATTGTTACATTTGCCTCCGCACGTTTGGGGATACGGTGGGTGCACGCGTGACAAGGTTAAAAAAAATGGAAGGGATTTAGAAACTCAAAAACAGAGGGAGGGATTCTTTTATAAGGTTTTCTTTTATCAAATATTTATTTCAGGCAGACAAGTTTTCTATATAGAGGTATGACTTGTTAAGGTCCTATTTAGCTCAAATTTTCTTTAAGTACAAAAAGGTTAAAACAAGAAACACCAACCGATTCCCATGAGACAAGCGGGATGCCAAAATAAACACAAGGATTAAACACAAGTGGTGACATTTAAATCAATTTTATTACAAAAATAGACAATAATAGGAGGGGAGGGAATGAGAAAAATTAAAAAAACAAAACAAATAATGATGATATGGAAGGCGTATCTTACTCTAATGTCTAAAAATGCAGACGAAAAATATATCAATATATAACAACAACAAAAAATGGCAAAATAAAGAAATCGTCAATTCGTCGCACAGGAGAGAGATATATAGAAAGGGGACTTACAGTTTTTACCCCCTTTTTTTGTTTCGCGCGACTGGTTCAGAAATATACATCCACAGCTCAAATGTTGATTTGTAGGGTTCGCCATGTTTCCTCGTGCTCGTATTGTCGACATTATCTGCTTCGATGATATCGGTTCACCTCTCTTTCTCTGTCGCAGTCGGATAGGATTTTTCCCGTCCGCTTTCCGTGGCGGACTTGCTAATAGTCCCTTTCTTTTTTTTTTTCTCTCTCTCTCTCTCTCTTTTCTCCGTACTTTGCCCGCCCCTCTCCTTCTTTCTTTGTCCACTTTTATCGCTTAGTACCGGGAACTAAAAGAGATCAGAAGATGCGTTGACCAGGTGACTCGTCAACTCGTTGACTCATCCTTAAGGGGTGGAGGTGATGTTAGTATCTGTTGAGAACATTTTCTTCAACTCTCTCTCCTCCTCTCTCTTTCTCATACAACCTCTCTTTCTCTCGTTTCGGTAATAATTAAAACAGAGAAAAAACAAAACAAAAAAAACGAAATTTTCTTCTTAAAACACAATCTAATTTAAGGATTATGTGACAATTCTGAATTTCTGGCCAAAACCGATCACATCGATTTTCCCAAATCTCAGTACCCTATATATCAAATTTCGAGTCTGTAGACTAAAAATTGACAGAGTTATTGCGTATGGAAATGTACACAGACACACACACACGCAGACACTTTCACTTTTATAGATATACTAGCATTTCAGCCTGGCGTTGCCCGGGTGTTTGGATGTGTATGTTGAGCAAAAAAAAAAAAAGTGGTAGTAGGAAGGCAGGCTCGAACCCGTACCGCAAAGGAGGAAAAGAGGGGGGGGTAAAACTTAACGTTTATGCTGTTACGACCACTGCCAAACCGAAAGCGACATTTTTTAAATTAAGGCTAGACAATCTAAAGGAGAGGATAACTTTCAAAAATATCGGCGAAAAAAGTGACCCCCCACCCTGTAGAAAAGTGCCTAGTTGAAGGGGAAGATATTAATGTTTTTAACCAATTTTTCGAAATTTGTCGTATGAAAGGTCGAACTTTAAAACGATACTGATCTTGGTAAAATCCGCCACCTCAATTGAAAGTTTAAGGCAGACATGCAAATAGACATACATACATACATTTATATATCGGTAACTAAATATTTTCGACCCAAACTGATGAAAAAGCTTGCCCTATCTCTGAATACCCTTTATGTAAAATTTCAAATATTTAGACCAGAAATTGTGTGAGTAATTTGGAAGAGACCACGGAGATCATTTTTTTTTAAACTTTGACCCCTATTATGACCCCTTAAAATTTATTGTTTTGGGCTCATATCAACTTATTAAGTTAGATCCATGCCCAAGGAATCTATATCTAACATTTCAAGTGCGTAGACCCAAAATTGTCAGAGAAGTTTGGTAGAGTTCTCAAAGGTCAAATCGTTGAACTTTGACCTCTTAATCGCCAAATTTCTGGCCCAAAACTGATCACATCAATTTTTCCAAATCTCAGTACCCTGTATATCAAATTTCGAGTCTGTAAACTAAAAATTGACAGAGTTATTGCGTAGGGAAATACACACACACACACACACACACACATACACACGCGCGTTCACTTATATATATATATATATATATATATATAATCTACCTGGAGTTGCCCAAAAGTCTTTTCATTTTTGTCCCAACTTTTTTAACTGTTTTTTTTTTTTTTAGATATGACGACATATGTGACGTCATCACATATGGCTTCATCTGATATAACGTGATCTGATATGATGTCATGTATGGCGTATACTTCACATCTAATAATAAAGCCGTATTCCTGTTTGTTTGTTCATATACATCATATATGACGTCATAACAGATGATGTATATTATATATGATAATTTCCCTAGCGTTGCCCGTGAATTTTTGTCCCCCTTCTCCTTTTTAACTTTTTGCTATGATTTCATATGACGTAATCACATAAAACGTATAGTGCACATCTGCTATGACGTCATATAATACGAATACTGAAGAAACAGACAATGAAACAACAGACAGGATTACGGTTTTATTATTAGACTAGCAGGGGTGCCTGGTCTTGCCCGGGTGTTTAGGTGGTATAGTAAGGAGCCTCGAGGAGGAGGGGGCAAAACAACAATAGCGGGGAGGGTGCTCGGATGTGTGTAGGTGGTGTAGTAAGAAACCCCGAGGGAGGGATAAAAAAAGTGGTAGTAGCGGGGTGGGAGGAATCAAAATAACAGTAGGCAAAGGTATTTAAAAAAAAAAAAAAATCGTAGTAGACAAGCAGGCTCAAACCTGTAACGCGAAGGAGAAAAAAAAACCCTGACGTCTTAGTTGATGTCTATGGCACGACCAGAAGTCACGGACGTCAGAATTAACTGTTGTCAATTGAAAGGGGAGCGATGACTTGATAAATGGCGACACAAAAATCGGCCTCTACTTGTACAAAACAGTAAAATTTAGGGTGAAGGAATTAATGTTTTGGGCCAATTTTTCGATATTTGTCGTCTGAAGGTCTGAAGTTCAAAATGATACTGGTTTGGTCAAGTCCCGTCACCTCTGTCGAAAGTTTTTGTGAGACATACGAACACATACATACACACACACATTTTGCCCTTTATATATAGACTAGCGGCGGTACCCGGCATTGCCCGGGTGTTTGTAGGTGTGTGTGGTGTTAAATAAAAAAGAACTCGGGGGGGGGTAGGATCGAACCCGAAGCCCTGAGGCGAAGTTTGAAAATAAAATAGCCAGCCAGAATGAGTTAGTGAAAGATGTTTGAATTTATTTAAGAACGAAATTGACAGGTGCGCGGCCGGAAGTCGTCGAGCGTGACGACGACGACAATGACGACGTAGGTTTGTTTGTTATAAGCGAAGTAAAAAAAGAAAACAACGTTAACACTAAGCGGGGAAAAAAACACAAAAAAACTAATGTAAGGCAAACGAACGATGAAAACAGAAAAATGAACACGTAAAAAATGGCTTCATTTAAAAAATCAGTGGGTACCCAGGTGTTTTTGGGTGTCGCTAATAATAAGTTAAGTAAAAAAAAAAGCAGAAAAACGAAACACTGGTATTTATTTTAAATATTTAAATTTAAAAAATCGAAAAAAAAAAAAACATCTCACACCACAATTCGAATCCAAAACGTTTAGATAATGAACCAAGGCATTAACCAACTGAGCTAACGCGACTTACATGAAATTTGTTCGGTTTTTCAACTATTTAAAGTAAATCAGGTCACGACGTCATCTGACGCATGCGTAGAATCAGTCATTGTCACGAGAGGACTGTTTTTGTTTTGTCGAAAATTGTTGATTTCAGGGTGAAAAAGTTAACGTTTTTGGCCAATTTTTCGATATTTTTCGAGCAAATGATACCGAGTTTGTGGAGTAGATTATCTAATATATATATATATATATATATATATATATATATATATATATATATCATCTGCTATGATGTCATATTTGGCATATACTGTTAACAAACAAGCAAACAGAGAGGAGTAGGCTTTATTAATATATATCTACAGTAGCGTCCAAAACTAAGGGACAACATTTTAAAACATAGTATTTGTTAGAAATAACAACTGTGAAAAACTGAAATTTGGATAACTGGTAGTCGTTATCATCCATAATAACATGCAAAAATTTGAATAATTTGCAAAGGATAGAAAAAGAATTATAACAATTATTTATTTATTTTCAAAATAGGAACGTCCAAAAGTAAGAGAAAAAATGAGAAAAACAATGTAAACAGTATGCTATATTCAAATTTTCTGATTTCCTCTAAAGAATAAGTCTTACTTAGTCATTTGTAAATGTTGCATCAGCCGGCACCATGGCGAAATGATTACTCTGTGAGACAAGCTATTGTGAAGCTATACAAGGAAAAGCACACCATTAGAAAGATTTCAGAGAAAGTGAAACGTTCCAAGAGTGTTGTAGGTAGGGTGGTTAAATCCTACAATGATAATGGCAAAATAGTTAGTGCTTTTAAAACCGGCAGATCTCGCAAAACTTTGACAAGAAAAGATTGAATAATGCAGCGTATGTCATTAAAGGACCGTTTTAAGTCTTGCACAGAAATTAAAAGGGTTATGAATAGTACCTCATGTGTTAATGTGTCAAGACAGACTGTTTCTAGACAACTGCAAGAAACAGAGCTGTTTAATCAAACCTCAGAGAAGAAATCACTTGTGAGTTCGAAGAATAAGAAGAGATTAGAGTTTGCAAACGGGTATGTAATTTGGACATATGAAAATTGGGCAAAAGTATTTTTCAGTGATGAAAACAAGTTTAGTTTATTTGGAAATGATGGGGAAAAAAACAATGTAAAGAGACGTATTGGTGAAAGATTAAGTGCAAAGTGTACTAAGAAAACTGTCAAGTTTGAGGGCAGAAGCGTCATGGTATTTGGAATGTTTTCTAGCCAAGGTACGACGCCTTTTGTCCGGTTACAAACTCGTGTAAACGCGCAGATCTATAAAAACATTGTTCAAGATCATGTTGTGCCAATCATACAGAATTCAGGTTTCGATAGGGCTACCTTTAAGCAAGATAATGCCCCATGTCACAAGGTAAAGGTGGTAATGAGTTACCTTAGCGAGCAAGATTTCCGAAATTATGGATTGGCCACCTTAAATCCAATAGAAAATCTTTGGAAGACCTTAGGAGTGAAAGTTATGGAAAGAAATCCCACTAACATGGAGGATTTGTGGGTGAAGCTTCAAGAAGAATGGTCTAAAATTAGTATCGAGGATTGTTAAGAACTGATTCGTTCTTGTAGTCGAAGATGTACAGCTGTCATTGAGAGCAAGGGCCCATTTACTAAATATTAATTGTACATGTATTTTTATTGTTTTTTGGCTGTTTACATTGTTTTTCTCAATTTTGTCCCTTACTTTTGGACGTTCCTATTTTGAAAATAAATGTTATAATTCTTTTTCTATCCTTTGCAAATTATTCAAATTTTAGTATGTTATTATGGATGATAACGACTACCAGTTGTCAAAATTTCAGCTTTTCACAGTAGAACAAATATTAGGTTTTAAAATATTGTCCCTTAGTTTTGGACGCTACTGTATATATATCTTCAATTCAAATTACTTTTCTCTCAAGGAAACTGTATTATCTTCCAAGGTTCAATTCCCATCACCTACTTGGTGGTCTAGTACTTAAATATAGCAGGTGGACCAAATGACAATATCTCCCAGACACAAAAGCAGACATTTTGAATCCAATTTATTGTGCCTGTCTCCCTCAATTAGTTATTTAAAATCCATTTTTACCAAACCAACTAGAAAAACAATCTATCTCCCCAGCTCCCTTGTTCCAAAGAATCCCATTATCAGATTTATATTTTCCTTTTATTGAAACAGATATTATTTTTCTGATGGATAGAATTTCATGAACATCTGTCTTTCCTTGACCAAGTGTTAGCATAGCATACCTGACCATACCTCATCCTCTCTCATCTTCATCCATCTGAACGGGATCTGTAGCGTCGCCCAGGATCCCGTTACAATATTATGGTCTAGGAAGTATAAGCAAACTTCTCCCAGAAACCGACGCGAAAACTCTCACCCAAAAAGCCTTTCGTGGACATACACAAATGCTTGCGCCTATTTTGCCCTTTATATAATAGACGATATGTGTGTGTGTGTGTGTGTGTGTGTGTGTGTGTGTGTGTGTGTGTGTGTAGCAAGAGAGAAAGAAGGAGATAGGTAGGTAGATAGATATAGATAAGTAGGAAGATGGAGTGATCATGCAATCAAAAAGGAGGAGATAGATAGATAGATAGATAGATAGATAGATAAATAGGAAGATAGAGGATCATGCAATCAAAATGTAGTTATAAATATTTCTTATTGGAAGAAATATTAGGGGAAGAGATGAATAAGTAAATGAACATCCAATGACGTCACTAAGTTAGGTTCTCACAAAACCGTTATTTATTTTACGATTCATGACTATCCTTCATTCCCTCAAATTTGGTCAAGGTTATCTGGGCGAGGTTTGGAGTAAAAAAAAAAAAATCACACACAAAATAAACTAACATAAAATAACGGCTGCTCTATTTGTTTTAAAAAAAGTGGAAAATTACAAAATAATAAAAATAATAATAATAATAATAATAATAATAATAATAATAATCTAGCTGCGTGACACATATTTTCTGCTAGTTAACCACAAAACATTTGCATTAATTGATATTCTTTGGCATCAAGAGTAAACAATTTTTTCAAGAGAAATGTGTCTGAATCAGATTCAGTCTCTTTCTAGTCTATTCTCCATTACATCAGAACTAAGCAATTTTTATGAGAATAAAGTGTCTTAGTCAAATTTAGTCTGTTTTAAGTCTATCCAAACTTTCGACATCAGAGGTAAGAATTTTTTGTAAGAGTAAAGTTCCTAGGTTAGATTCATCTTGTTTCCTGTCTACTTCTCACCTCTGACATCAAGAATAAGCAATTTTTGTCATAGAATGGGGTCCGAGTCTGATTCAATGTTTCCATTCTACTCTTCACCTCCAACATCAGGGGTAAGCAATTTTGGTGAGAGTAAGCTGTCTGAGTCAGATTCAGTCTGTTTCCAATCTACTCTCTGATGTTAGGAGTAGGAGCAGCTGTGAATTTCAAAAATGCAATCTGGACGTGAGAGCACTTTAGAAGAACGATGCACAATAAAATTCTGTTTTAAACTTGGACAAAATGCCACAGAAACGTATGGAATGTTTCAGACTGCTTTTGGACCTTCTTTCATGAATCGAGCATCAGTTTCTGAGTGGAATAAGAAATTTAAGGAAGGCAGGGGTTCTGTGAGGGATAATGAGAGATGTGGGAGGAGTAAGGAAATCAGAACAACAGAGTTGATTGGCCAAATAAATAATTTCATGGATAAGGACTGTCGTGTGTCTATAGAGACAATAAGTGCACAGTTTGATGTCAGTGTGGGAACTGTACACATAATTATTCACGAGGAACTGAAGATATGAAAGATTTACACAAAGTTTGTCTCAAGGGTGCTGTTTTCTTGTCACAAATTATTTGACCAACTCACTCTACCTATAGTCCAGACCTTGTGCCATACGACTTTTGGTTATTCCCTAAGCTCAAGGAAAACTTTAGAGGCTGTCATTATGAGACAATTGAGGAAATGAAAGAGACTGTGATGAGGGTCACTGACATGCTCACACAAGAGGACTTCCATGGGGTCTTCCAAAAGTTGTTGGAACGGTACCAAAAGTGCATTGCAGCCTGAGAAAATTACTTCGAAAGGGACTAGAGTTTCATGTGTGTACTATCAATAAAAGTGTGTACTATCAATAAATGTGTGTACTATCAATAAATGTGTGTACTATCAATAAATGTGTGTACTATCAATAAAAGTGTGTACTATCAATAAATGTGTGTACTATCAATAAAAGTGTGTACTATCAATAAATGTGTGTACTATCAATAAATGTGTGTACTATCAATAAATGTGTGTACTATCAATAAAAGTGTGTACCATCAATAAATGTGTGTACTATCAATAAAAGTGTGTACTATCAATAAATGTGTGTAATATCAATAAATGTGTGTACTATCAATAAAAGTGTGTACTATCAATAAAAGTGTGTACTATCAATAAATGTGTGTACTATCAATAAATGTGTGTACTATCAATAAATGTGTGTACTATCAATAAAAGTGTGTACTATCAATAAATGTGTGTACTATCAATAAATGTGTGTACTATCAATAAATGTGTGTACTATCAATAAAAGTGTGTACTATCAATAAATGTGTGTACTATCAATAAATGTGTGTACTATCAATAAAAGTGTGTACTATCAATAAATGTGTGTACTATCAATAAAAGTGTGTACTATCAATAAAAGTGTCCATGAAAAAAAGTCTGGAAACTTATTTAAGGCACCTTGTGTCTTAAGATTACAAGTACTGCGGACACATTTTGAAAGCTGCTGCTCAGTACACTCGTTTTTGCTTCGTACATAATCAGCTTAGCAACCTAGTGTTATATCCAGGAAATTTATTATTTTATTATTAATGCCTATCATTATTTTAAGTCCTAGTTCATTGTGGAAACTATGAAATGCTTCTATATAAAAATACAGAATTCTATTATTACAATTAACGAGAAACAAATATCTCAAGTATGTCATTCTTAATTTCTTAAGAGCCTATCAAATCAATAACCTGTGCAGATATTTCAGCTGTCATTATGATATCAAAATTAGACTCCCTATCGCCCTAATTTATAGCTTGCCGTCATATTGAATTATTGTACTCCTGGCTAGCTTAATTATATTTATTTCTAAGATGGTCAAATTATTGGACGTTTCCTTATAAGTTGAAGTCGATCCCAACTTACTTCAGTTAAAACGGTATAAACGCTGAGGAGGAAAGAACTTTAACCAATAAGCGACAAAAACAAGTAACTCTGGGAACAAAGGTACGCTAAAAGCATGTAGATACTGGTATTTAAGTTCAGACATATTGCAAATAAAGAGGTTGTATAAATAAAATAAGTTGTAACACAAACATTATTTTCTTTTCAATTCTTCCTTTCAAGCTTTTTTTTAATCTTAAACTTTCTATTGGATAATGGAGCTAAAGGTTTATATTTGCCAAACAGCTAAAACGTTTAATGTAGCAAAAAAAATGAAAGTCATGCACTGGCCGTAAAGGGTGTGATTAGGCCGGCTATACATGTCAGTCCAGATCCTGCAGTTTCTTCTGCTTTTTGAAATATCGAATTATTTTTTTATTTTATTTTATTTATTTTTTAACTATTGGTGTCTTACCATTTGTCAAGACCAAGAGCCACTCGAGGATAAAGTTTAATGAAACAAAAATGATTGGTAGCCGAAAAAATGAGGAACACTATGGGAGTACTATTAATCAATGATATGAACTGCGTTTGATCAGGTGTCATGGCAGAATTAGTAAAAAATTACAAAAAAATGATTGAGTACAAGATCTGCTAGAACGATTTTTTACAATATATATATATATATATATATATATATATATATATATATATATATATATATATATATATATATATATAGTGGTCCACCATTTTGTAATTTGAAATGACAGATTTGTCAAAATCATAGATTGTAATAACCTCCCCTTGATTTTAAGAACTCTTCAATATTAACCAATAGGATAAAACTCTATAATTACAAAAAATTATATTTTTACTTGTAATTATTTTTCTAGTCAATCATTTAGATAGACCAGCTATACATATCAGTTCACAACCGTCCTCTTTTTAAAATATTTTGGATTGTTTTACTATTGATATCATATCAAGGCCAAGAGCCACTTGAGGATAAGGTTTTACAAGACAGAAATGATTGCTTGCCAAAAGATAAGGAACACTATAAGAGTACTAACACTGATTAATGATATGAACTGCATTTGATTACTTATGGGGTGATTTATAACCAGAATTTGTTAACATTGAATTTGAAGATGACCAAGTTATAATTAGTAGTCTTGCCGTAATGTGCTCCACAATGAAGAAAGTGCTTGGTATGAACATTCTGCCTAATGTTAGGCACATGGAGAGGAACAGAAAAATCTTTTTATGTTGTGGTAGAAAGACGAGTTCATTCCTATAGGTTTCTTACAAAAAAGAACCAAAGATTAGAGCTCAAATTAGTACCTTCTATGGTAATTAAAAAGAGTAGAGAGAGAGAGAAAGAGAGAGAGAGAGAGAGAGAGACTAAGAACATCACTTCTGTGAGAAATGAATCGTATAGAAGACATGACAGCATTCTCTACTAGATTTTGAAGTCGATTTTGTGCACTCTCGATGCAGGAAAGAATGCTCTGACTGGCACCTCCCCAGCTGTGGCAGCAGTATTCAATCATACAATCTTTCATTGCTCATATAAAAATAACAGAAATTAGTTTTAATTCCTATGGTTCACAACTAGCTTCGAAAACCTAATAGGTGATGCCCTCTTTTCTTCCTCCAACCTCTTTCACGGAAGAGATGCTGTGAGTCTACCTCTATTCTATTGATATTTTCATGGAAAATGCTCCACTGAGCTTCAATCTATGGTCCTCTACCCTCTGCAAAAACATTTACAACAAACACTCATCCAGTTACAACCCCTATCAATAATTTTCCCTGCTCTTTATCAGTGCCTCGAGTTTTTTTACTATATATTTTAATCACATAAAAATACATACCAATATATTCATCAGTTTTGAGATTGAGTTATGTTACAAAAAGATCTATTTTAAATGTTCTAGTTAGGTGTAATTTACAGTTAGCTCACTAAGTTATCCAGCTGAGTCTCTGTCTATCACTTTCACCCTTTCTTACTGCATGTTGATTGTTAATACACTGTCTATTACTCTCGTTTCTCCTTTCTCTCTCTGTTTGTAAATAAAGATAATAAAATTAGCTAAACAAATTGGAATAGTTTGTTTTAAGCAAAACAAAATATCATCACAAATAGTAATACTATTTAATCTGTAGTGAGAGAATGTAGCACACAGAAATGTAACATTTTCAATAACAAGATAAATGTCTTCATACGTATGTGCAGAGACTGATATTTATAAATGCTGGTCTTTTACACACTTTCTGCTTCTTTCCATCATCACCGTTTTTGTCTAATGGTTGATATAGAATAAACTTCTTTTATTATGCAGAAAGTAATACACAAGGAGACGTTTGCTGAGAGTTTTCATAAATGGTTTTATTTGGAGAGAATTGACTCAAGAGAGAGAGAGAGACTAATGTTCTCTTAGCTAATTATTTACTTAACTTTCTAATTTACTGACAGAAGTGATGCACGCAGATAGGGACATCTGGAACATACACTGAGATTATCAAGTTTTCTACATCATTGACGGTGTCTTGTTTGCACGGCTTCCATGTAGGGACTGATCTGAAAACCTTTGTTTCTCTCAGCTCAAAAATGTGATGCCATTCGTCATTGTTCAGCTGTGCACAGCATTTGACCCATTGCCTCCTATCTCAATTTTATGCCACCCATTTTTTCATTCAACCCTAGGAATGGTTCTGTTTTTCAGATCTGGGTTATCGTGCACTCAGTGTGATCCTTGTGAAAATTCACACTAACTAATGTCATGGGAGGACATTTTCCTCATAAAAGTATTAAGATATTACAATTTCTTATAATTATATCAAAATTATATAATTATTAACAACATTACATTAAAATTAGAATATAAAATGGTTCTTTTTCAAGAG
This sequence comes from Euprymna scolopes, assembly GCF_053919585.1. Taxonomy (NCBI): domain Eukaryota; kingdom Metazoa; phylum Mollusca; class Cephalopoda; order Sepiida; family Sepiolidae; genus Euprymna; species Euprymna scolopes. The sequence goes on along the minus strand of NC_136517.1, from coordinate 57,013,340 downwards.
CTGCTGGAATGTTTTAGGTTGTGATGTTCTATTTAGAGCGTTTCTGAAACTTTCCATTCACCAAAACTATAAAAGAACGTTAATAGCGTCATCTCTTCAGCCAGTTAGTCAGCTAGTGAATCAGTTTAAGTTGTTACACCACTCCAGGTTGTCAGACATTGACTAGATTAATTCAAGCCAATATTTCCTGGGATCCAAATCCGGTCAAACAGAATCTTATAAAAAGAATCAATTACAAGCACCCTCTAAGAAAAACTGGACATTTAGTAATTATTAGGATTTTTCTGATCTTCTCTCTGACCAAAGAAATATTCTTATGAATTCTCAATAACTCAAGCTTTCTTCTAAACATAAATTAGACTGAATTAAGAACTTGCTTATCTCCCTTAGATCATTTGTAAATATTTTTGTTTCTTTGCTTTTTATGTGCAATAAATACTTTTTATTTCTCTTTAAACTCTGAGTTTTAGTTTTTAATATATGTTGCATGTTTAATACCCGTCGACTCAAACACGTAACACTAACTTAATCGCTACTGACATTGGGTTCTTAATATATGTAACTGAAAGAGACTAATTTTATATTTTGGTATTTAAATTTTTACAAATTTAATTGACTTACCTTTTCCTGATTCATGCAATTTAACTCAAACGCAATGGGTGATCAAACAGATAACATTTTTCTAGCATATATTATTTGCAGCGTTTTTATTCTTCATATATATTTGAAATAGAATTACTCATTTATGGAACACAATACTGCTTCTCAGCTGATTATAACATGGTCGTTTTCAAGTCCAACATAAACAGATTCTTGATGAGATGCGCTTTAAAATAAATTAAATTATACAATTTCCACCATCACCGACCATCACTGTATCCATTAACCTTTATCCTTGAGTGACCTCTGGGCCTTGATAAGCAGTGACTATATGGTAAAAAAAAAAAAAAAAGAAGCTCCCTCCCCCTGAATTATTGACTTTCTTATTCTGAGATTGATTTAATCCGAACTCTTTAAGCCATAACAAGAGTTGAAAACAAATTATTTTCTTTTGTCAGACATTTTTCAACTCTCTCCTTCAGCATTATGCGTTATAAAACTTTCATCAAAAACTCAACATGAACATAGCAAAAATATATGTCACACAGCAAGATTTTTTTTTTTTTTTTTTTTTTTGCATTTGATTGCACTATCTACAAAATTTTCAATGTTCACGAGTTCTTTTCCTCCTTTAATTTTTACATAGATTTGATCAACATCATCCTTCGAGTGTAGTGCCTTCTGCATAGTCATAACTAGGGCTGTGACAACAGCATATTCTTTTCATTGTTTTGACTCTTGAGTATATATCCGTTAATATTTTATATGTTTTTATATAAATGGATGTGGTTCTCAGTTGATTTAGTGTGTCTAACTATGTCAGATATATACCCGAGAGTCAAAAGAATGAAGAGAATATTCTGTTGTCACAGCCCCAGTCATTAGTCTTCTGGGTTTTTGATAAATCTTCATGAATTCTTTGTTTGCCCAGTTTATGAAGGATCCTGAAGGATCTTGAGTAGATTTCTTTTTATTAGGTTTCTACTGCCTAATTTAATTTCAAGAAGTTTTTTTTTTTTACAAAGGAGTCACCACTTATCAAGGTCTGAAGGTCACTCGAGGATAAAGGTTAATGAAAGTAAGGTGGTAGTGTTTTAATCGCTAATGGTATGATATAAGTTATTTAAGGGGACGGTTCAATAAGAACTTGTTTACATTAGAATTGAATCAGCGGGGAAGCAGATCAATGGAACAGAAATTAAAGTTGAGCCCTATTTAGGGGATTAAGAAAAAGCGGTCAACTTTAGTGAAAATGCATCATTTTGATTTCCTATCTAATGCTCTCTTGTCTGCTAATTGTGACAGCCGACTGAACTGGCATTCATAAGTACTTTATTTATTTTCATATGTTAATTGCCAGTGGCCTAGAGGAAAAATCTGCTAAGGGTGGCTTTGTTGACTCGGTTTGAATCTTCCGACCAGCAGTAATTACTACTTCCTACACTGATAATAGCATAAGCATAAAAATCTAGTACCTGTAGGTAAAAAAATTGTTAATATTTATTTTTAAATATTATGTATATATATGAATAAATGAATTAAAAAATTGATTTGCTATATATACACACACACACACACACACACACACACACACACACACACACATATTTGTGAGTTAGAGTTTTTCCTCTAGGCCACTACGTATAAGTGAATAATTATAATTATATATATATATATATATATATATATATATGATTACTTAATTTAATCACATAAATTAATATAAGAAAGTATAAATTTATGCGTAAACTTTAAGCATTTACTCCAACAGTGCTCAATACGTAGGTAGAGCTAGGTAGTAAGTTATAAAATATATATGGCAATTAAGCTACACAGAATATTCCGTGTTTCATCCATGGAACGTGGAATATTCTGTGTAGCTTAGTTACCATATATATTTTATAACTTACTATATATATATATATATATATATATATATATATATATATATATAGTGTATTACAATAGTGAATTTATTTTCCCTTCAAAATATAGCCATTAAAAGCTAAATCCCTGGCAACAAAAGTGAGTACACCCCTTACGAAAAGTTGCCAATATTAACATACATGTCAACTCTCATTTTGTGTGGCCACCATCATTCTCCAAAACTGCTTTTACTCTCCTGGGCATGGAGTTTACCAGGGCTTCACATGTAGCCACTGGAATGCTCTTCCACTCTTCAATTACGACGTTACGAAGCTGGCGGATATTTGAGACTTTGCGCACCTCCACCTTCTGCTTGAGGATGGCCCTCAAGATGTTCTATTGAGTTCAAGCCTGGAGACAGACTTGGCCAGTCCATCACCTTTACCCTCAGCCCCTTCAGTAAAGCAGTGGTTGTTTTGGATGTGTGTTTTGGGTCATTGTCATGCTGGAACACAGCTCTGCAACTCAGTTTCTGGAGGGAGGGGATCATGTTTTGCTGCAGTATTTGACAGTACATGTTGGAGTTCATGTTTCCCTCAATGAAATGTAACTCTCCAATACCTGCAGCACTCATGCAGCCTCAGACCATAACATTCCCACCACCATGCTTGACTGTAGGCATGACACACATGGCTATATTTTGAGTTATTTTGAGGGAAAATTAAATTAACTTTGTTATATATGCTGCAGACAGACTACTTTTTATTGTGTCAAAAAATCATTTTCTCAGTGTTGTCCCATGAAGAGATATACTTAAATATTTGAAGAAATGTGAAGATTCTACTCACTTTTGTGGAACTTGAAGATAACCAAAAACTGATTATACATGGTAAGTCTAAAGGAGTAAAATAGGGATCAAAGGAGAGTACTGGAGTAGAGTAGGGATCAAAATGGTTGATAGGTAAGAAAAGGTATATGTATTATTCCTTAATAGGAATTCATTTTTGAGATGAGCATTATATATATTAATTTTATTTTTATTTCGGACTATTATTCTCATCTTTATTAGTTGTTGTTTTTTCATCTTTTATTGGTTTTTGTTTATTCACAACGTTTCGGCCAACTATTCCTCTGGCCTTTGTCAGGTGGTAACCGCGACGGATAGGAACTTCGAATCTCCTAACTGCATTCTCAGCCATCTGTAGTTGTTGTCGTCTCATCACATTTTTGGCCAAGTAAACCTCTGACTGGCTTTGAACATTGTCTGAAGATAGCGATTTCAATCCCACACAAAGCGTGGCAGAGGTTAATTGGCCAAAAATGTGGTGACACGACAACAACTACAGATGGCAGTGATGGCTGAGAATGCAGTTAGGAGATTCGAAGTTCCTATCCGTCGCAGTTACCACCTGATGAAGGCCAGAAGAATAGTTGGCCGAAAGGTTGTGAATAAACAAACCAATAAAAAATGAAAAACAACAACTAATAAAGATGAGAATAATAGTCCGAAATAAAAATAAAATTAAGGTAAGAAAAAGATTTAAAAACCACTGGTCAAATTGTTACATGTTTGTAGAAAGGGTATCAGGTGTAATTCAATTTTTTGTGGCACTTGTGAACATTGGGTGCAGTGGAATTACTCGCAGATTGAAAGAGGATTATAAGTTTGTGTGAAAGAAGTGTAAAAACAATGGAGATGGATGAGAATTCAGATGTGGAGAAAGTGCATCTGGATGGTGAAGCTACAAAGGTTTTCCAGAAGTTTTGTTACCTTGGTGACACCTTTATAACACAAGATAGATCAAGTACTAGTTTAATTGCAAGAGCTAGAATACAATAAAGTAAGTTCAGGGAATTTCTGCCATTACTAACCAGCAGAGCGTTACTACTTTCGACCAAAAGGAAGAGTATATCAGGCATGTGTACACAGTTTAATGATATATGGAAGTGAAATCTGACCAGTAAGGGTTGAAGACATGCGTTGCATGGAGAAAAATATGAGAATGATTCAATGAATATGTAATATGAGTCTTAAAAACAGTCTTAGATCTGGTGACCTCAAAGGAAGATTAAATTTGTACAGTATACGGAGATGTGTACAGAACAGAAGACTACGATGGTATGATCGCATTGAAAGATTAGATAAGCCTTCTTGTGACGTAAATGAACATCATCTTAACTGTTTATCAAATAAATGAACAAGGTATTAGTTGTTTATGACGTAAGTGCATCTTTTCAGAAGACACTTATTTTTCATCTCTATTCACTCATAATCTCCCAGGCCTAATTTAGACCCTAATTAGTCCGGATCAAATCGGAGGAAAAGTTGAATAACATCATGAAATTCCTTGCTGAAACTTTTCGTTTACATATCCATCTAGGCAACAGGTGACTATCCAAACAAACAAAATGTCTCTTTTAAATAGATATACATAGATTATAAAAAAAAACATTTTGTTTTCACTATGATGACTCAGAGTATTATTCTGTTAGAATAAAATAACAGTTTAAGATAAGAAAATACTTTGTTGGCATAATTTATTAGATGAAACCACAACGGATATCAGTCGGACAACCTAACAGTATCATATAGTAACAATTGTTTGCCTATTCACAGGCAATGATAAAACACTAATCAACACTTGTATCTATCAATGTCAGATTTAATTCAAATGAAGAATTCAAATGCAAAACTCGACAAATCCAATTTATTTAAATTGAGACAATTAACCTTACGGCTCCTGGCAGCTTGTTCCACGGCCCAGTGACTCAAACCGAAAAGGACCCTGTCTAAGAGTTAGAGACTAGTGGCACCAGCCCAGATTTGGCAACAATACTCCATACATGGACGAATTGTGGCTATTCTCTGGTGTGAGTAATTTTCTAATGCGGTAGAGGAGAGTATATATATATATATATATATATATATATATATATATATATATATATATATATATATACACACACACACACACACACACACATATTATATCGAAAAATACAAGCATGTAAAGTAATATGGTTAAGATTAAACATGGAAAAGTAAAAGGACTAGTTATTAAAACTGGAAAAGAAAAAGACAACATATTCTAGTAAAAAATATGATAAATTTATCATTTAAAATATTGCAGCATTAAGATTTTTTTAAAATTCAATTTAACATTATATAATCAATTCTCAATTAATACTGCAATATTTTAAGTTATAAATTCATTATATTTTTTACTAGAATATCTTGTCTTTTTTTTCCAGTTTTAACAACTAGTCCTTTCATTTTTCCATGTTTAATCTTAACCATATAACTTTTCATGCTCGCATTTTCTATGTAATCCATGATTTTTCCAGGCTTTGCTTTGAAATAATATTTTCTCTATTTCACTTGTTACCTGTGAATTATTAGCGAACTGTAAAAATTGTTTGAAATTTGGTCGCAAAATGAGTGAACGGTGAAGCTTTAAAGCAGTTCTAAATGAGTAAAACTAACACTTAACTATATATTCAAACACCACTATGTTTGAATGATATATATATAAACCTCTACTTATTTCACTTACCTTGAAGTTGTAAATAAAAAATAGACTTCAAATCAATATTGTTATGTTTAAAAAAAAAAATCAAAGTTTTTTTTTCTAAATAATATATATTAGTTGAATTACAACAAAAAACAGAATTCTAAAAAATAATTAACTTTTAAAAGATTTAAACAGAATAAAATTCCAACGAAGTTTTAAACATAGATTTGGAATAAGGATTTCCAACTTTTAGAAAATATTTTCATATAATATCAAAAAATAATTACTGGCAATTTTAAAATAGCAAATGTAACCACAACTTAAAATTATTTTATTTGTTAAAAGATTTTTATTTCTCGTGGGTAGGGGGGGGGGTCAACTTGATTTTAGCACCTATTTTTAAAAAAATGTACGGAGGCCTCTAATTAATTAAAATTAACACAATAAACAAGAGCAAAAAAACAAAAAAAAAAAACGTTGCTTCCTTTCTTCAATGTAGCGTCTTTGAGCATTTGTAAAAATTATACACAAGTTAGACACAAAAAGATGATGTCGCTGTAATTGTGTAAAACTCTGGAGATTTTACACAAACATTCGGAGGTACCTATAAATCTAACTTATCTTTTACCAGATTTATTTATCTCTCTTCCCTTCAGATCCAATTTTATCGCTTCCTCCTATATTTTCATTGACCTTCCGCTCTAAACTTAATCCTGCTGCATCAGCTGTTCTGCATCTACTAACCCCAAAGCGATCATCCATGCTAACGGATTGATACGATGAATGAGTAATGTGAGTCTTAAAGACAGGTTTAATTCTGGTGAACTCAGAGGAAGATTAAATCTGGACAATATAGAGGGATATGTGCAGAACAGGAGACTTTTATGGTTTGTGCACATTGAAAGAATGGATGAGAGTTCTTGGTGTTGTAGTTGATGCAGCAGAATCAGTTCACATGAGAAGATTAAGAAAAATATGGAGGGATTTGAGAGAAAGATTTGAGATTAAGAAAAATATGGAGGGATTCGAGAGAAAGATTTGAGATTAAGAAAAATATGGAGGGATTTGAGAGAAAGATTTGAGATTAAGAAAAATATGGAGGGATTTGAGAGAAAGATTTGAGATTAAGAAAAATATGGAGGGATTTGAGAGAAAGATTTGAGATTAAGAAAAATATGGAGGGATTTGAGAGAAAGATTTGAGATTAAGAAAAATATGGAGGGATTTGAGAGAAAGAGGAATAAATAAGGACCTTGCTAGAAGTAGGTTACTTTTGGAATTCATTTTCTAAAAGCCGTCCAAAACATGCCAACATATAAAACGGACTTAAACCATCATGATGATGATGAGGTTATTGATTATTGAGGTAAGAGGGGGGTATATAGTTCTCTCCCACAGCAAAAACTGTTACACCAGGGTCGGAAAGTGGGATTGAAAAAGTCAGTGACCAAGACAAATAGCCCTCTGATTCTGCAAAAGATGCCTGTGCAGCCCTGTCGACGATTAGCAATAAACTAACCCCTTCTCAAATAGAGAAAGCAAAGCCTGGGAGGGTGGACATCCTAGAACTGCACAGAACCACATTACACGGCAATAAACAGGAACCAGATAATTACGAAAATGGTCTAATCTCTGTTGATTTTTGAGGCCGACGATAAAAATCCTTAGCTGTTTTCATATGTTCCTATCTACTTGCCTCCTCTCGAGGGCAAATTTAGACACAAGGTGGTTTTTTTAATGTGGGGAAAATCCAGCTTTCCAAAAAAGGGCATTCTGGATTGGAACAAAAATTAAAATTGCCTCAGTCTAGAAGGACTTCTTCTTCACTGATCGTGGACAGAATAGACTAAATGTAGCACCAGAACATATACTACACTTTGTTCCTAGCCAAAAGGCCAAGGAACTATCAACTAACCAGCATCAGACCATTGGACAGAATCTTCAATGTCGAAGTCCGGCTTTGCTACCACACACATACTATCTCCCAGTTGCTTGCAACCTAACGTCATCATTAGCTGGGTCACACACTTTAATTTAAAAAAATTAAAAAAAAAAAAATTTTTTTTATTATTACATTTTCACTCCAAACAAGACACATTGCCACTTTGATGTAGGGGGCTACTATTAGGGACACAGGCCACAGGAGTATTAGGTGGGGAGTTGGGCAGCAAGATGTTGGTTCACATTACACTTGAACTTCTGCATGTCAGTACAGTTGGGGAAGCAGGGACCTGGCAGGGAGTTCAAAAGTCTAGTAGTTCTGGGGAAGAAACTACTGGAGTAGAAGGCTATCTTACATCTAGAGATCTCAACTGTGAAGGGGTGGGATTGTACTGCTTGTCGGGTTTGTCGGGGGTATTTATGTAGAGGGGGTACAAGTGCTTGCAGCTCGTCGGAACATACACCGTTAAAGTACTTGTAGAACAAGCAGAGGGATGCTACATTGCATCGATGGGACAGAGGCTGAAGCTTGGATGATAGTTCAGGACCTATTAGGTTGGTGACTCTCTTTTGAACCTTGTCTAGGAGTGAGAGACTAGTAGCAGATGCACCAGCCCAAATATGACAACAATACTCCATACATGGGTGAATGGTGGCCTTATAGTAGTACAGGATACTTTTAGGGGTCAGTAGCTTTCTAGCGTGTTAGAGAGAACCTACCTTTTTCGCAGCGGTTCTGCCAATGCTCTCAATGTAATTGTTCCAACTCATGTTTCCTGTGAACGTTAGGCCGAGGAGTTTAAAAGATGTGCTTTCAGATAAAAAGTCTTTGGCCATTGCTATTGGTGGTAGAGAAGGTTTCTTGTAGTTATTGAAGGAAACAAGTTTAGTCTTGGCAGCATTGAATGCGACCATCCATTTTTGTCCCCATTCCACTACAGATTTGAGGTCATCCTCTAGTGTTTGTGCCATTTCTTTAGATATGTGTTCATTTGTTTTCCTGTCGTGTCTGTTATAGAGCATGGTGTCATCAGCATATATACCCATCTCACAGACAATTTTGTCAGGGAGGTCATTTATAAATATTAGGAATAATAGAGGTCCAAGGATAGACCCCTGAGACACTCCCGCATTTATATCATATTGTTTAGATGTATGGCCATCGAGGATAACCTGGATTTTTCTCTTATCTAAGAAGGATTTAATTATGTCAAGTATTCTTCCAGTGATACCGTATGATCTGATTTTCCTGAGAAGACCTTCGTCCCATACCCTGTCAAAAGCCTTAGATATATATCTAGAGCTACCGCTCTACCCTCCTTTGCTTTGTCAAGTGAATGGTATGTACGCTCGGAGATTACAGTTAGAATGTCTGCTGTGGAATGGGCTTGCCTAAATCCATATTGTTGGTCAGTAAGAAGTTTAGCATCTGTAAGGTGATGGATCAGAGCTTGGTTAATAATGGACTCAAATATTTTGGCAAAAGTGGGAGGAGGCTAATGGGGCAGTAATTTGCTGAGTCAGTTCTTTCTCCAGAATTTTTGAAAACTGGTACCACAGAAGCAGTTTTCCAGCAGGCAGGAAAGGAAGATTCATTAAGGCATTTGTTGTAAAGTTTGGAGAGGATTGGAGCTACTTCGGTGGAGCACTTTTTTAATAGCACAGCCGGGATGAAATCAGGTCCACATGATTTTGCAGTGTCAAGATTTTTTATAATGGCATGCACCTGAGAAGGTGTGATTTTCAGATCGTCAACTGTGGAGTCTGTCCGCAAAGGAAAATCTGGGAGAGGGTGGTTAGCAGGGTCTAGTGTGAAGTTGGAGGAAAACCGACTGGCAAGCATGTTAGCTTTCTTAGTTGCTGAGCAAACAACTTCATGATTGTTGGATAGTGGGGGAATTGTTGATTGCCATTATTTAATACACTGTTGTAGATTTTCCAGAAGTCACAGGTTCCTAATTTCTGAGCTTCGATGCGTTTTTGGGTGGTTTTAGTAAATTCTCTCTTAGCTGTTGCTATTTCTTTCTTACAGTTACTTCTGGCTTCTATATACTTCTGTCTGTTTGAACTGGATTTATTTCGGTTAAATCTGTGGTACGCGTGCTGCCTTTGTGCGATGGCAGCTACACATGTAAAGAAAGTGAACTTGAATGCACACCTGTGATTTCTGAACGCATGCATGGATGGCAAAAACGTACAGGTGATCAGCTGAAAACCTAGCTCGTGACGGTCAAATCAGACACAGAAACTATGCCTGACCGGCATGTCTTTGTTTGGTCTCAGATGTTGGACAAGGAACTTACTTCAAATTATCGCCAATGGTTCCGCAGACTGAAGACAATAGAGTACAGTGATCAAAGATATATTGTATCCCTTCTGTAGGCCTGCTATGCCCACTTCTAGAGAAAACTGGTTCAAATTAATGTTTTTTGTTATTATTTGAGATTAAAAAAAAATTTGTTGTGAGCAAATCTATGCATTCTTTCAAATCCATTATTTCATCTAGAGCCAAAAAAGACTTGCATTCGTTTCCCATGAAAAGTTTAAATATTACGGCTTTAATCATTATTTGGACTATTTGAACTACTCTTCTCATCTTGAGTGTTATTTTCAAAACGTTTCGGTCGATGTAACCGCCAACCTTCTTCACATGTATCTTGATCTTTTTGTCGAAGCCAGGAATCTGTATGAGAGTTCAAACGAAACCATTTATTGAATCCACAAGGATCCATGGTGTAACGGATAAAGTACTAAGTAAAATTTAGTTCTAAGTGACACTTTTTCAGGAGGTTGAAGGTTTCAATCCTCAGTGTAGGCAATACTCAGAATACAATTGCAAATTACTTAAAACTTCTACTCGGTTATGGCTGACGGAATGAGAGCATGTGACCTCTGTGGAAAAAATAAAGGGTTCCGTTTGAAATTTTGTGCAGATTTCCGAATTCTACAAGATACACCTGAAGAAGGCTGTTTCTCTGACCGTACCAACATGCAGAAATTTCAATGAAGTGTAAACAAACACCTTGCTGCCCATCTCTCTCCGCCCAGGTTGCCCCTTTATAAATCAGGTCCATACAACAGTAGTTACTTCTGCTTCAGCAGCCTTGTTTGGAATGAACAAAGGTAAATAAATAAAAAGAAATGTTGTTCTGAAATCGTTTTGGGTCATTGTTTCTTTTAAAGTTTTCTTATCCCTAAATATTAGTGCCGGAATGATTAATCAGAATCGTGAAAATCGGAACTTTTTAGGTTATTGGAATCGGTATGAGAATCGGAAAAATGTGTGTCTATTTTCCGATGCCAAAAACGATTCTTTTAATTATCTTTTTTTATTTGATGTTGTTTAAAACAAAATCCTCCACTGCTGGTAATAATAATAATAAAATAATAAATGCTTATCGATTTTAAACAACCAGTAAAACTAAAATCTATAGATCACCCCTCCACAAGTGTGTTTTTATGTACACATGTTATATATGCACATTCTCTCAAAAGTAAAACACAATTGTGGACATAGATTTTAGTTTTAGTATGCCCACTTACAGAGAAAACTGATTCAAGTTGATGTTTTTTATTATCATTATGTGAGATTAAAATAAAATTCTTGTGAGCAAATCTACGCATTCGTGACAAATCCATTATTTTATCTAAGGCTAAAGAAGACTTGCATTAATTTCCCATGAAAAATTGAAGTATTACGGCTTTAATCATTATTTAGATTATTTGAACTCTGTTGAATGTTGTTCTCACAACGTTTTGGTTGATGTAACCTTCAACCTTATTCATGTAAAATAACAATTTTATAGTTAAATATTTAGAGATTTATAAAGAATCAGAATCGGGAAGAGTGTTGGAATCGGAAATTTTGTAAGGAATCGGTAATTGTATCAGAATTGGGAAAAATATTGGAACCGTCCCATCACTACTAAATATACTCATGCATTAACAAAAATAACAATGTCAGTAGATTATTGAATGAGAAGAATACTTACAAATATAAATCATCGCGTCGTTTGTGGCGAAGGCCTTCATGAAGCAACGGGTTATAAAAAACAAGAACGTCGTGCTTCCAATGAGTTCTTCTGTCATACATCGTTGCATCAGTTTGAAGACCAATAACGTGAAAATGGGACTCAGAAAAGACATGGTTGCTGTAAAGTTAGCGATTTTCACCGAATCCCAGCAGAACGGGGAGTTAAGAACGAACAAGGTTTCGAGACTAAATTCGCCAATAACGCTCAAGGATAGTGTCGCGAATGCCAACAGGCACAGCCAAAACTTGTGTACGCTCTCTGAGTTCTGTTTAGAACAGATATAGAACTTGACCAGTCGCTTAGCAGTCATCTTGGGTGATAAGCCATAAAGTTTACGTGTGGTCACGGTTTCAGGGACGATTGCAATAAATAACACGAACATCAGACTTAAAATTGCAATGGCAAGAATTAAGGGCCAAAAAAACCCTGCGTGACAAATAAAGTACCCCGCACCGACGGACGCAAACCCTGCACAAGCGGCAAAGATGTGTTCACTGACAACTATCAAAAGAGCCCTTTTATAGTTTTTTGGGGTAATATCCGCCGTGTACGCAAAGCTTATTAACATGTTCAACCGGTAGCCTCCCGTGCATCCTTCAACGATATAGCCTAACACTAGGAATTCCGTCGGAAGATTACTTTTCATCAGCAAGGCGTAGGTTACATAGCGTACAATATGTCCAATCATATTCAGCGAAACGACAACTTTCCGACCGAGAATATCCATCCATGATCCTATGATCAAGACTGCAAAGATCTCCGGGATGCCACTGGCGTAGGAAAACGTCTTTGTCCAACCTGCTGTGATGGCCTGCACTCTCTGTTGGAGGTGGTATTCCTCGGTAGTTTTGTTGATGTAGCAGTGGCCGAGCGACTTGCAGGAAGTGGTGTCATTTTTTACATATGTGATGTTCTGTTCGGCAAAGTATTGCTGGTTCAGTCGCGAGTAGAGATATTGCGATAAAACTGGCGAACTGATTGCGGTAGCTATACTCTGAAAAGCATGTATTACGTAAAACATGTAATGGCGCCAAGTGGCGTTGCGGACCAATGACTCGGGTTTCTGGTGCAGAATCTGTGTATCTTCCTTTGGCATCGTGTTACAGGTTGTTGATTTTTGTTTGTTTATTTTTTATTTTCATTTATTTATTTTGCGATAATTGTATAGGGGTTCTTCTTTTCTTTTTTTTTTTTTTTCCTTTTAAGTTCGTTTTAATGTTCCTATGTTTCTTCTTTAAAAAATATATATATTAAAATCGTTCCTTTTGACTGCAGAATTGCAACCTTCTTTTAAGTCTGTAAAACATGCCGATTAGCGTGACGGAAAGAAACACTTTCACAAACAGTGAAAGATACTCCTGATCCCCGAGTTCCTTGTCACGCTATTATGAATTATCGGGGGGGGGGGGGAAGAAAAGTCACGCATTGTAATAGAGCTTTTAGAATTTTCGTTAGGAAAATATTCGGCAGCATTTATTATAACTTTTTTTTTTTAGTTTGGCCTGAGAAACTTTAAACGCTTTTTTTTTTCTTACAACTGTTATTTTATGTGCACTAAAATGAAACGTCAGACTGAGGCGCGTATCAAGTTAGTTTAACTTTCAAAAAAAAAAAAAAAAAAAAAGAAAAAGAAAATGGCAGGGAAAAAAGTCTAAAACCGAATAAAATATAAACTTATATTCATCTGCACGAAAAACAACAGTCAATGTTTTGTATCCTGCTCGGCGAGAGGAAATATATCTAAAGTCTCATTTACATGTTTCCTCAACCTGCTCCCGCTCTGTCTTTCTCTATCGTTTTTTTGCGTTTTCTCTTTCTTTCATTCTTTCCTTACCCCCCCCCCCACCATTCTCTTCATTCTCCTCTTTTACAACTACCCACCCATCTTCTGCCAACTTTTAAATGCTTCACTTAGATTGGTCGCCTGGCAAAACCGACCAATCGTTTAGGTCGAGCTTTATGTCACCAAAAACCCCCGCAGCAACACTAGCAGTCGTATCCTGTTTTACAAGTTTAAAAAAGAAAAACTTCTCCTCCAGTCAAATAAGTATGTGTGACCCAGTAGGGAAAACATAGAATACTCCACTGTTTTTGTTTGCTATTGCGATTATTGGGTTGTCTTTAATTATATTTCCGTTTTCCCTTCCTTTTCTCTTTTCCTCTGCATATAAATGCAGAGGAAAAGAGAAAAGTTAGATCTCTTTATTTCAACGGGTCTTCTTAACTTGTTGGAGATCAGAACAGAACAGCGGCGAATCGTGACTTTAACTGTGGTGGTGGTGAGTACGTGGTGTGTGTGTGTGTGTGTGTGTGTGACTATGTTCAAAAATAAAAGAAAGAAAATTTCCGTGACGAAACGAAAATATCATATTAAAAATCATACAAATTGATTAAGTAGTTTTATTTTTTAATAAAGAAATCACATTTTATGAGTATTGGAGGGAGGAGAGGAGTGGACTGTCTCGCCCGCTATTTTGAAAAATCTTTTAAAAAATTAGGGAGATAACTCAGCAATAACTCAAAATTTTCGAGATTTAGGTAAATATCCAGATACGCTACTACAGAACACCGACCACTCTAATTTGCTTTTTTATAGGTAATTGAGGTCGCTGACAACGAATTTGATAGTCAAACTTGGGGCAAATTTACCGTTTGCATGGTATTAACCCCCGAACCCACGAATAACTTTCCACCATTTTGCAGCTTCCGTTTACGCTACGCGCGTGCGCTGCAGCATGAATGACGGCTTGCTTCACCTAGAAAACTGCCTTCTCACATGGCGTACCAAAAACTTACGGACTGACATTTTTTTTAATGACTTACAGTTAAAGAAAAGTACAACAAATTGGACTTTTTTTTTTTTTTTTTTGTCTCGCGTAGTTTTTAATGTGGTTTACAAAAACATAAGCACCAAACATCTTTGTTTTTCATTCTTTTTTGCGGGAGGAGGATTCAATTATAGAACTTATGTGGCTTAATAGGTGCTTTTGCAGTTTAGTTAAACATTTTTCAACGCACCGACATACCAATTAGAACACCATTTAACATTTTCCGAAGATTTTACTGTGTACATTGGGGGCATGAGCGGGGGGGGGATGTGATGTTGGGGCGCGCGCGCCCCAACATCACATCCCCCCCCCCGCTCATGCCCCCAATGTACACAGTAAAATCTTCGGAAAATGTTAAATGGTGTTCTAATTGGTATGTCGGTGCGTTACTTTTTGAAATTTTGAAAATTCTATGTTCCAGGTAAAAAAAAAAAAAAAAAAAAAAAAAAAAAACAGATAAATTAACCCCCCCCCTCCTACTCCAACTTGGAGTGCTTTCCTTTTCTTGTTTTATTTCTTTTTCAGCTAATTTTAAATTTTCCACCCAAAAAGTGCTATAATGTATTTTTGAAAATTAGAAAATTCTATGTCCTGGAAAAAAAAAAATCCCCTCACCCCCAACGTAGTTTGCTTGGTGAAGCCGTCGTTTATGCTACAGCGTGCATGCGCGTAGCATAAACGGAAGCTGCAAAATGGTGGACAGTAGTTCGTGGGTTCAGGGGTTAATACTATGCAAACGGTAAATTTGCCCCAAGTTTGACTATCAGATTCGTTGTCAGCGACCTCAATTACCTATAAAAAAACAAATTAGAGTGGTCGGCGTTTTGTAGTAGCGTATCTGGATATTTACCGAGATTTATATTGTAATGTTTACGAATTCGCATTAATCGCTTTAAAATGATTTTCTGTATAAAAATAGATGGATGAATCCCTTTACCTTCCAGGAGGAGGCATTGTTTTCATATAGCCAGTCTTGGGCAAGAATAGCCTGGTGGCGCACTGGCGCAGTAGTGGCGCAGTGGCGCACTCGCACTGGCGCACATCTCTCTCCAGGCTCCGAGCACAGACAGCACCTCGTATTACCAAATAGTCCCTCATTTTAGTATTGACCAGCCTCAACGTATCTTTTACTAAAATAAAACTACGTGATTTTTGGAATATATTTTAATTTTGTCACGGATACGTACATTATACAAAATTTTCTTTATTTTTGTTTTTTAATATAGGGGGAATTCTGGAGTGTTTATCTGCGGCAAAGTTAAACATGACATCTAGCAGATAGTTGCAAAATCTGGTGTGATCAGACCCGCCAGCATTCTCCAGGAAGGATATCTCAGGCGGCCGGCAATAAACCAATCTCTCCATCAAAGAGAGTAGGTAATATTTAAGAGGATGGTCTCCCAGGATCGAGCTAAAAAAAAATGTCTATCGAAAAGAAGCTTCGGCGCTTCTACAGAACTGGGGCGACATTTTGTAGTCGATAAATGGAGTTTTCAGAAAAACAATGGTTTCTACTGATTTTTTTTTTTTTTTTTTTTTGTCAATTCTAATAAATTACAATTGTAGCTTCCAAATTATGCAGTCGAAATTACCTCAATATTGCTGAAATATTAACCAAAACAACTTTAATCGTGTTAGCGGGTGAAAAATTGCCGCCGTCTTGTTTAAATCAAAACGAAAAATTACCATTTTGAACTTTCCTGTGTCTTACGATCGTTCTTTTCATCAAATTCTATTTTTATTCTTTAATAAATAATTTTCTACCTTATCGATTTTCGTAATTTTTTTTTATATAATCATCTTAAAAATACGAGGAATACGTAGATACCATTTTTTTCATGTGAAATTCAATATTACAATTTTCGAAATTTCGTCCCAATAGTGTAGAAGCGCCGAAGCTTCTTCTGTTCTTTAACAATAAGAAAAATAATGGGAAAAGGAACGAATGAAAAATACATATGTTAATAATTACCAATACCGACATAAATGATTTAATAAAGTTTAGGTACGTGCAAAATGAATGTCGATACTCAAAATGAATAAACATTAGGCCCTCCCTTTACTTAAAAATTCACCAAAAATCAGGAAATTAACCCATTTTAATGAAATTTTCAGTATTTATCTAATATTGATAACAGAATATATTGAAGCCATTATTTTTATATAAAAAAATTAATGAATTTATTTTTGCCTTTTTATGAAAATGAAGCATCGTAAATTATAATAATTAACAAATTTTTATTTTTTATTTTTACAGGAACATCATTACGATAAAGCCCCTAAATTTTGTATTAATGAATTCGATATAACTCGAAGAAAAATGAATTTCTCGAACTACCGATATTATCATTGAATTAAGCATTGTTTATTTAATATTTTCACACAAAAAAATTATAATCGCAAAAAATATTTCTACTTTTTTTCAATTTTTTTCAAATTGCAGATTTCGCATAATTTTTAATATTTTCCTTGCTTAAATGAATGTGAAACTTTCGGCGTAACATAATTTTTATATAATACTAGCTGTACCCGGCCACGCGTTGCTGTGGCTCAGTTTGTTAAAATGGAACACATGTGAAAGTAGAGAAAAGTTTGATTCTTTTTTTCAAGAGAATGTACAAATTATTTTTTTTTTTAACAGATGTTAAGAAAATAAACAGAAAAATACTCCCATCATTAATTATGCAAAAAAATAAATAAAATGTTGATTTAGTGTTTCAATATGCTTATAAATTACGATAAAACTTGCTGAGTATGCACTGTTTTACAGTTGTTGTAAAAATGGAACGGAAACTTAAATTTCGCTTCATTTTAATCTTTCTTAATTTTTTAATTGTGCCCCCCCCCAAACGAATATAATCGAAACAGTAACATTCAACAATTGTACTTTATGTATATAAAACACAAAATAGGTGTTTGTATTACTGTACACATAGATTCGAAAAAGTTGTCAAAAAACAAATATATAACAAATAAATGTTATCAAAGGCAAGATAAGTTACTTTTCTGCCAAACTGGATATATTTTTTGTGTTTTTATTCAATGTAACATATTTATTCAGCTCGAAAAACATACAGTGTTTACCGATGTATTCGAAAATTCAAGATGGCGTCTCACACCGTCTTTAACACCGTAAGTATGGAAAAAGGTGTTATAAATAAAAAAACTATACAAAATACTATTAAAAACCCACCGAATATATGTCAACCTATGTCACGGTAACATATATTGAGCGAGTTCTTAACAGTATTTTATCCGGTTTTTTATTTATAACATCTTTTCCCACACTTACCGTGTTAAAGAGAGAATCAGACGCCATCTTGAATGTTCCAATACATCGGTAAACACTGTATGGTTTTCGAGCTGAATAAACATGTTACATTGAATAAAAACACGAAAAATATATCCAGTTTGGTAGAAAAGTAACTTATCTTGCCTTTGATAACATTTATTTGTTATATATTTCTTTTTGGACAACTTTTTCGAATCTATGTGTACAGTAATACAAACCCCACAAAATATTTATTAAAAAAAAAAAATTAAAAAAAAAAAGTTAATAACGAAAGGTAAATAATTCCATTTTTAAACGAAAAAGTCAGTTTACCTAACTTACTGTATTAATGCTATTTTTTTTAAGCAAGAAAAAAAAAAGGTAAAGATCCAGATACGCTACTACAGAACACCGACCACTCTAATTTGTTTTTTTTTTATAGGTAATTGAGGTCGCTGACAACGAATCTGATAGTCAAACTTGGGGCAAATTTACCGTTTGCATGGTATTTACCCCTGAACCCACGAACTTCTTTCCACCATTTTGCAGCATCCGTTTATGCTACGCGCATGCATGCTGTAGCATAAACGACGGCTTCACCAAGCAAACTATGTTGGGGGGAGGGGATTTTTTTTTCCAGGACATAGAATTTTCTAATTTTCAAAAATACATTATAGCGCTTTTTGGGTGGAAAATTTAAAATTAGCTGAAAAAGAAATAAAATAAGAAAAGGAAAGCACACCAAGTTGGAGTGGGGGGGGGGTAATTTATCTGGGTTTTTTTTTTTTTACCTGGAACATCGAATTTTCAAATTTTCCGGAAGTAACGCACCGACATTTACCAATTAGAACACCATTTAACATTTTCCGAAGATTTTACTTTGTACATCGGGGGCGCGAGCGGGGGTGGGGGAGCGGATGTGATGTTGGCGCGCGCGCGCCCCAACATCCCCCCCAAAAAAACAAATTAGAGTGGTCGGTGTTCTGTAGTAGCGTATCTGGATATTTACCAAAAAAAAAATATATTTAGGTTTGGCTATAAATTCCTAAACTCATTTAAACCTAAAGAATTTGGGTGACTGAAATAGGAATCTAATTGAATCTTTAATTTCCTGAATAGTATCCGATAATTCATTTTTCTTCGAGTTATATCGAATACATTAATACGGACTTTAGGGGCTTTTTTCGTAATGTTACTGTAAAAATTATTTTTTATTGTTACAAATTACGATGCTTTAAAAAAAGCAAAAATAAATTCTTGCGTTTTTTATTTACTACTGAAAACCATAACTTTAGTAAAGGTATTTTTTGTTTAAACAAAATAAAACATTTTCACCAAGAGTTAAGTAAAAATAATTAGTTCATTATATTCTGCGATCATTATTTGAAAAATACTGCAATTTTCATTAAAATTCGTTAATTTCCTGATTTTTGGTGAATTTTTAAGTAAAGGGAGGAATCAAAATGTGTATACACTTTGAGCGTCGGCATTCATTTTTCGACCACGTGTGGTTAATTTAAATTAAAGTTCAATCACATGGTTACATTATCAATAAACCCATTGAAAATTTACCGATATTGTAAACACATTCTGTTTACATTAAGCCTGTGGTGTTTTTTTAGTGATGCAATGTTGTCAACTGAGATTTAAAAAAAACCCGCGAGATCAGGAGAAAGAAATGTCCAGAAAATCGCTAGTCAGTTTGGCAGAAAAGTAACTTATCTTGCCTTTGATAACATTTATTTGTTATATATTTGTTTTTTGACAACTTTTTCGAATCTATGTGTACAGTAATACAAACCCCTTCGGGGAGATTGGAATGCCCCCCCCCCACCTAAAATGTACTTGGAAAAATCGATTTTATAGTGAGATTTAAGAATGGTTAGTCGAAAAAAAGGTGAAAAACAAAACAAATAATCAATAAATAATTGTTACCAAAGGCAATAAACGCTACTTTTTTTTACTTACATGAATGAGTTTATTTTATGTTTTAAAGTATTTTCAAGCAATCAAATGCGGGTGTCTCTGGGTGCCAAATACCTCCAGATTTTCTAGAATTTCCCGCTAGATTGTAAACGAAATCTCCAGATCTAGCAGGAAAACCGCTAAATTGTAACACTGGTCACGTGACAGGAAGCGGTAATAAATAATTGTCCCTAAATAAAAAAAAATCGCCTCTCGGTAAAAAGAAATCCACCTATTTATCATAGAAAAATTAAGTATAATGTTATAATTAAAAATGAATATATAAAAACACACATGGATATAGTAAACATATTATACCAAAACGTGGAAGCCATCCGTCCAGTGGTTTTTTAGACAATTAACTCCGAACGAACCAACATTTACATTTTTATATATATATAGATAGATTGGCCAAAACGCCAAAAAGAGCTAAACGGAGCCAAAAGGGCCAAAACATGACCCAAAAAACATTTTTCGGCTTCAAGGCCGAAATGACTTCTCGATATTGAAACGGACAATCTTTTTTTCACTTTCTTAATTACATTAATTTTTTCACTTTCTTAATTATATTCTTTTTTTTTTTTAACGGTACTAGTGCACATATTGATCCGTGCTGAAATAATAACGATATTATTAAAAAAAAAAAAAAAAAATTCTTAACATGGGGAGGAGAGGGTGTTTTGTACCTGTACTTTAAACCTTACAATTGAATAAAAAAAAAGACATATCATAAAACTGTAATTAAACTTGGAAATACGATTAAAAAAAAAAAAAATAGCGCGGATCAGTAAGTGCACTAGCACAATTTTAACTTACTTACTATACTGTGCGTAGTCACTTGACGTTTCACAAGGTGCAGGAATACATGGCGGACATTTAAAATAACAAATATTTTTTATAAAATGAAAAGTTTTCACCTCATTTAATAGTAAAAACATTGCTTATTGTTTACACGCGCGGTTTACAAAAGCATATTTTATATTTTTCGTTTTTGGGGGGGTATTCAATTAGAGAACTTGTGTAGTTTAACAAGTGCTTCTGCAGTTTAATTAACCGTTTTTTCCACAAGTAACGCGCCGACATTTACCGAGTAGAATACTGTTTAACATTTCACAGAAATTCTGTGTTTACATTTGGGGGAGGTAGTGGAGGGGGCGGGGCGGATGTGTTGTGTCGGACGGTTAATTAAACTGCAGAAGCACCTGTTAAACTACACAAGTTCTCTAATTGAATACTCCCCTCCCCCCAAAAAAAGAACGAAAAACATAAAATATGCTTTTATAAACCGCTCGTGGAAACAAATTTTTTTTTAGATCAATTAAAAGGGGTTAATACCATGCAAACCGTAAATTTGTGACGGATTTGATCATCAGATTTGTGGCCAGCAACTCTGAATATCCCTAAGAAAAAAACAAATTAGTAATCGGTGTGCTGTTTTAGCGAAAGGTAATATTTACCTTTTAATTTATTTTAACAAATATTACTCTAAATACTGTTTTGAATTTGTGGTCTTGTCTTTACGTTCTTTCCTTTCGCTCAAGATTTCTTGGAATTTACCCCTTCTGCCCTCCAATAAACCTTTTTCTTTTACTCATTTTATTTTATTTTTTTGCGCCAACGCCGGTGATGGGGAAGAGGGGATTCCAGTAAACATGTGGCATATTTAGCCTTTTCTGGAGTTTTTTCGTTATTGGAAAACAAGATGGCCGCCATTAAAAATGATAGGGATTACCTTGGATACTGGATGTCTTCAAATACGGATAACTGTGTGTTTGCGCAAAAAATAAATACGATATTCGTCCTCAGCGTTCCCGAAAACATAAAGAAGTCGACAAATTAAAGGTGAATGCCGAGGGGTCGGTTAACTAAAAATTTCCCATTGGCCAATAATTAAAAAAAAAAAAAAAAATTTTAAAACAGGAACATAGAAAAATAATTAAATTAAGAAATGGTAAAAATGGTACAAACGTTCAGGATAGAAATGTGCGGATGCACGTCTGGGAGGGGGGGGGGAACCCCAGCACCCTTTACTAAGTTTTTACGACGTGACTCAGTTTCATTTAACCCCTACAAAAAATGAAGATCTACTTTTTTTGCCTACTACGTTTGGCCTTTAAAATAATATGAAAGAAGAAATTTTGGCGGAGTTGTACAACCATAACCCCCTGCGTAATTTCTATACTGATAGATTTTTTTTGAAATTTTTTTCACTGGATTATTATTGATTGGGCTCTAAATAACCAGATTATGAAAAAAAAATTGAAAAAAAAAAATCATTATTTCGACATTTGAAAGGGGTGCTCGCTTTTTAGTTACAACGTTCTCGTAAATCAGTCACCCATTTTGTAACCAATAAAAACACGGGTATATCAAAACCATAGAAAGTAAAAATGACAAGCCTACCGCATTTGTAAGTCAGAAATATTTTTTTTTCTCAAAGAAAAAAAAAAGATAGAATGAACATGACTTTTTTTTATTGTTTTGGTACTCCATGCACTTATTGATCCGTGCTGAAATAATAACGTTATTATTTAAAAAGCCATTCTTAACATGGGGATGGAGGGTGTTTTGTACTTATTCTGTACAATTGAATAAAAAAAATATCATAAAACTTTAATAAAACTTGGAAATACGTTTTAAAAATAGCACAAACCAGTAAGTGCATTAGCACCATTGTTTTTTATGAAAATAAAGTTTCAAGGTTTTTTTTTTGGTTTTTTTTTTAACTTATTTAGTTTTTGGTATTTGTATTACTGTGCACATAGATTCGAAAAGTTGTCAAAAAACAAATATATAACAAATAAATGTTATCAAAGGCAAGTTAAGTTACTTTTCTACCTAACTGGATATGTTTTTAGTGTTTTTTATTTAATGTAGCATGTTTTTGTAAATTAAATTTTCATATCGTACGCCTCCCGATACATTGCTTTGTCACCATGGGACAATTTCATATCTTCCGTGTTTAGAAGAAGAAAAAAAATGGGTGACCGATTTACGAGAACGTTGTAACTAAAAAGTGAGCACCCCTTTCAAATGTCGAAATAATGATTTTTTTTTTTTTCAATTTTTTTTTTTTTCATAATTTGGTTATTTAGTGCCCAATTAATAATAATCCAGTGAAAAAATTTAAAAAAACCTATCAGTATAGAAATTACGCAGGGGGTGATGGTTGTACAACTACGCCGAAATTTTATTAAAAAAAAACATAAAATTTAATATATATATAAATTTAACGTAAAATGAGCCTCCACTTTTGGCCACCAAGCGTTCAATGAAGCATGTCACCCTAACATTTTCAAGTTTGGTGATTGAAGGGGGGGGGGGCGACAAAACATGACAAAATTAATTTTGCGGGGAGGTGGGAGGGATTAAATTTGAAACATAAAATAACGATAAATTTAATTATTTTTTTTTTGGCGGGAAGTGGGGATTAAATTTTTTATGAAACTATTCTGTACTTTCACCTAACAATTTCGTAAACAAAACGAACTTCAAAATATGACAAATTCAATGGGGAGCGGCAGATGAAGATTAGATTAGAAACATAAAATAACGAAAAATTTTGGTAAAATGTGTCCTGGTGGACCAACACACAACCTACCAACTAGGGTTTTCAAGTGTGCTGAAAACGAATACCGCATTTAAAATTGAGGCTGGCAACTAGTTTTCACGATATTGCAAGCATACTTTTCCGTATGTTTCATGCACCAATGTAAAGTGGCGGCCATATTTGTTTATGCAGTGTGCAGAAACGGGGTGGGGGCGACGTAATGAAATTACAAGATAATGCGGAGCTAATCTGTTGTTATTATTATTATTATTATTAGTAGTAGTAGTAGTAGTAGTAGTAGTAGTAGAAGTAGTAGTACTATTATGATGATCATCATCATCATCATCAATAACTGTAAAAAAAAAAGGAAAATAATAAATAAAATAAAACATTGTTTTTTTTTGTATCTATGTTTTATTTAAGGCAAAAAAAAGTAGATCTTGATTTTTTTTAACGGTTAAACAAGGCTGGGTCACGTCGTAAAAATTTACCAATTATTTTTTGACGAAATACAGTTGGGAAATTAGACAAAAATAGGTAACTATTTGTTGGTGACTTATTTGTTCTAAAAATATTTTAAAGAAATTAAAAACCTGTTTATTTTTAACCATAAAAGAGTTACATAACCGGGCGGAGGCGAGTGAGGGCCGAATATGTGGCTTCTATATTTTCGGTCTTTACTCGTTTCCGTTTATTGACCTGGTGCCTATATACGGCAAAGTAGATTAGCTAAGAACTGTTTTTTTGGTAATTAAAACGAATATCACGTTTAAGTTTGGTGCAGACAAGTAGTTTTCTGGATATTAAGATCTTTATTATCCAATGTAATCTATTATGGTTTTACTGGAGGCCATGTTTTTCCTAACTGAAAAGTACTAATGCGTGTTACAAAACCTCCCTGCGCCTCATGTTTTATGAATGCTTTTGACATTTATTAAGTAATACATTGAAAAAAAATGATTTTGACATTTATTAAGTAATACATTGAAAAAACATGTCTTAATATCCAGAAAATTACTTGTCTGTACCAAATTTAAATGTGATATTCGTTTTCAGCATACCCGAAAACCTGAAAAGACATCATTTAAAAAGTAAGCATTAAGGTTGAAAGAAAATAAAAAATTTACCCACTTTTTTAAATATTAATTTGGCACTTGTGCATTTTAGTTACTATGAACATTCTTTTGTTTGTTTTAATTTTTGAACAACTCCACTTGGAACTGGGGCGAGACAAACTATTTATACATTCAAATAATTTTTTTTAATTTATTACAAAAGTTTAAATTTTGTACAAAAAATATATATAAAGAATTTCAATTTTATTTTAATAAATAAAAATGTTTATTAAAATCAATTTTACACTCGTCTGGTCTTTCAATCGTTAAATCTTAAATTATATATATACTAGCAGGCCCCTGGCAGTATGGCACAATCACGTCGACACACCGGTTCTTGACAGATCACCGAAGTTAAGCAACATTGAGTTTGGCTAGTACCAGATGGGTGACCATTTGAGAAGACTAGGCGCTGTATGTACCTTCTGGGACGGTTGGGCGTGGGGCCAGCACCCTCATCCCGTAAAAAGAACTCTTCACTACAAAAGGATCTACAAAGTTGTAGATGGCCTATGCCCCTCCAGGGGCTCAAGGCTATGGATGGAGGCCGCCTGGCATTGCCCGGTCATAAAATATGCTTAAATATATTTTGATTAATGCAGATTTCATATTTATTACATTATATTGGACCCAGTAATGATTTAAATAGTTTTTAAAAAATTACTGGTGCGCTATCACTGAGAATCGAAACCAAAACGTTTAGCTTGTGATTTACTTTTTCCTTTGACGTTAATGTCTGAGCTATGAAGACATGTTTGCTGCAAGGCTAAAAATTAAAATATGAACCAATGGCTATTACGTTATGCATGCATATTCGTAATGCCATTGTTCGATCATCAGCTGGCAAATTTCATTTTTTTTAATTTTCACACTTTTGCACCGATTTTCCCCGGCTAAAACCCAAATATAAAGTTTCATATGGCTTTGAATACCCTGTATATTAAGTTTCATATCTGTAGACCAAAAACTGACTGGAGTTTGGTAGGCAAAATGTTTTATACAAATCTATAATATAAAGCTGAATGTCTGTGTGTGTGTGTCTGGTCACAAATAGGCTCCTATATGATTGACTATTTTAAAAAACTGATTATATATAATGATAGAAGATGTATCGAGACACAGGATTGGGTATGTTTGATCTGGCAGAACAGTGGTTCATTAAAATTGTGTGGGGTCTGCGTTCGCGCCTGGTCCACAAAGTATGGAAATAAAAAATAAAAAAATAAAAAAAAACGTTTACAAGTGTTTCTGATATAGATATACATAAGAATACTTTGATAAGTATGTTTTAACTTAAATAGAGATGGTATAATAAAATTGTGGGTCTGCGTTCGCGCCTGGCCTCCATAGAATGGAAATAGGCACAAACTTTAATAAAGACTTTTCATATCTGTCTGTGTAAGTATACTTCGATAATTATGTTTCTGTTTGAAGAAATAGGGTATAATAAAATTATGGGGTTTTCGTTCGCACTTGACCTCCATAGAATGGAAATATGTCACAAAGTTTAACAAGGTTTTTTAATATATATCCACAGAATATTGTGATAAGTGTTTCAATGTGAACAGGTATGGTATAATAAATTATGGGGTTTATCTATTTTATTTTTACTTTCATCATATTTTGCTTTGGTTTTGATACCCCCAAATTCAACCCAAATTTACAACCCTTCCTTTTCATAACCTATCATACTTTCATAAATCAGAGTCCATTTTCTGTAGGCTGTTTTTGAACCCAATCAACGACTGGTACTTTTGCTAGTATATATATATATATATATATATATATATATATATATATATATATATATATATATATATATATATATATATATATATGCATACATAAATATATATTTACTACAAGCATGTAGTACAGTGGGAGAAGAGGTGGCTGGTTACTTTTAATGCATCTAAAACCAAGCTCCTATCTTTACATCATCAACGCTCTGATACACATCTGGCATCAATTGAAATGGATGGCTCTCGTCTAGGGGAAGCTCCATGTTTTGATAAGCTTCTGGGTTTGACCTTTACTCCTGACCTGAAATGGAACACGTACATCAAGTCAGTTGTCAAGGTCACTGAAAAAATGGTACGATCCTTCTACTGCTCCAGAAGATATCTCACTACTGATGCAATTCTCTATCTATATAAAAGCCAAGTACGTCCAAGGATGGAGTACTGCTGCCACATCTGGGCAGGAGCTGCTAAAAACAGCCTATCCAGCCTTGACAGAGTACAAAATAGACTTTGTGGCTTAGTGGGGGATGCCCTTTTCTCTTCCCAGGAGAGATGTTGCGAGCCTGTCTTTGTTTTATCGTTACTTCCATGGCAAGTGCTCGTCTGAGCTCCAATCTCTGCCCCCCCTCGCCAATCTTTCATGATAAACACCCAAGCGGGTGTTTATCATGAAAGATTGGCTGAAACCACTGCCAGTAATTTTCCTCACTCTTTATCTGTGCCAAAACCAAAATGTAGATTTCATGAACAAAGCTTCTTTTTTAGAAGTGCACGCCTGTGGAACCTGTTTTCCACCTGCCTACAACCTGGATGTCTTCAAGTCCAACATAAAAAAATTCCTGATGAACCACCCCTTAAGTAAGACACTTTATCAAATTTCCAATACTAACGTACTGTACACGCAATAACCCTTATTCCCGAGTAGCTTCCGGGCTTGATAAGTTGTGAGTGTCTTGTAAAAAAAATATATATATATAGAAAGAGGTTTGTGTTTACTATAACAATTTTACGCAAATATTACGCAAGTATAAATCATGTAGAATATCTGCATGAATATAATTACCGCGTAATATTTAATTAAAGATGGTCATCTCATTAGAAAATCAAAAAAACTAATAGGGAATTAATTAAAATGAATGCTTGAAAGAATATGCAAATTAGCTAGATCTTTTGCAGATGAATGCAATTCCATGACCCATATATAACAAAGTTGTATTTTTTTTTTAAATAAATAGGAAAAAAGTTCTTGGTCTTCAGGCTAGGATTTGAGCTACCGAGACATCAAGGGAGTGACAGAGGCGCTCACATGGTACGAAAATCACCCGCAGCAAGTCAACCAGTCTGCGGTTGGGAACCTAGGGAGGTATCAACTCCTTTCCCGTTCACTTCAGCTGGACTGACGGCCTGGTTCGGATCCTTGGTGTGGGGTTCAGACCAGACTTCCAGTTGCAAAAAGAATTAGTCAGAAGTAAAGTCAAAGGTTTAAGCCGCAATCAACTTGTGGGTTCAAAGTAAACTATCCTTGATGAAGGCATGTGCTACCTACATCTTTCCGTTCTTCCTTTACCGATTGGCTGTAGTTCCCCTGCTTGAGAACTATCTTAAATTCCTACAGAGCAAGTTGTCCTCGCTTCTTTGGGACAAAAGCAAACATTGAGTTTGCAGACAGGTTTGTATTCAATGCCTGTGTGAGGGAGGTTTGGGAATGCCCGATGAGGTGTCATCGAGATGCCAAGAGGCTAGCCTTCCTGAGCCAAACCTTGACAAAAGGGTCTGCATGGAACCCCATGGTCGAAGCTGCTTTTCCTGATTTCATCCTCGACCACAAGGTCAAGGCATGTCGAAAACCATGGAATGACACGCAGTTCTTGAGAGAGTGTAGGGTTGCACTAAGGAACCTCCCAAGGTTCAGCAACATTTTACGGCTGACTAGAAAGGAACTAATGAGGGGGCCCGCCAATTCATCGAGCATCTGGAGTGGTCGAAGGAGGAGATCTGCTCCTGATGGAGCTGGGCGCCAGGTTCAAGTCAACTTAACAACTCTTTTTCCTTGGTGATTAGCCTGAAATTCATTGCTCCTCAACACCATACTGAAAAGTGACAGACTAGTGAAGTCGTCAGGGTGTCCTCGTTGCAGGATCCCAGCCGAGGAAATGCCAGAACACGTGTTCTTTGATTGCAGCTAACTCAGACAGTACTGGGCATATGTCAACGAGGTGACAGCTTGCATCGTGTCCTACATCATCTACAGCGCAGAGCCACCATGGGACAGGGAGAGACGAATGGTGTTTCTTGCAATCCTGGCCATGGCCAGAATGGTGATATGGAGTTCAAGAGTGCAAGAGAAGCACGGGGTCGAATCTTTTGCTGATCAGGATCTGATCCCCTTTTTCAAGCACCAGCTGAAGGTAAAGATCAGATGTGATACTCTGAGGCCTTTGACCGAAGATGGATAAAGATAGTAAGGTTGTGCGTGTGTAGTGGTGCCAAGTTGGAGTTTGTGTCTGTCTAAGCATGGCGTATGTGGTTCCAGATCCTTCCAGACTCCAGGCCCCTGAAACAAACGTTTAGACTAGGTTTTTAGCTAACCGAGTGAATGGCCCCCTCTATCCTCAATAGGAAACCTCCAAGATACCCATGCCCAATCCTTTCTTTTTTGTCCCCGGCTACCCCAATAAGCAATCTTCACATAAGTTTCTTTGCTCCTGCCTAGAATTTCAGCCCCATGTAGAGAGTGCCGGAAAACAGTGGGCGTTCTACCGCCTAGAGAGTGTTGGGAGGATCTTACTAAAATTTTGACTATATTTTTTAAACTTTTTTTCCTCAATGAAATGAAATTAAACAAACGACTTATTATAAAATTTTATGTTTACAAATTTATTTTATTGCTTTAAAAAAAAAAAAATAAATGAAAAATAAAAAAAAATAAATAAATGAAAATAAAAAAAATAAAAACACACACTCGCGCGAGCGCGCGCGCACACACACACACACACACACACACACACACACACACACACACACACACACACACACACACACACACACACACACATGATATAATTAGATAGGACGACCCCGGTTTGCTTAAGTGTGGTGAATGAGAGCTTTAGATTGGATCAAGCATAGACTAGCAAAGGTACAGTGATGAGAATGACCACAGACTGACACTCCACAATTTTTGAGTGGCCTTGTGTCTAATTTTTTTGTTTATTTCTGTTTTGTTTGTAAACTTTCAGAGTGAATAAAAAATATGTAACTCAAAGTGTAGTATCTGTTCTGATGCTACACTTAAGTTAATTTGTCCTGGGTCAATGTAAGGGAAACCGTCTATAGCGAGACATTTACTATCTTTGGATACTGCCAGAGTGCCCCTTTTTGCCTTCTTTTAGAGGAGATGGTTTCCCTCCCCCCACATGAAAAACGACCTTATGTCACATTTTGTATTCGTGAGGAAACAAATAAATACCAATAGAAAAAAGGGTTTTTAATATGAATATCAATACACACAAAAAAAGGAAATTTATATATATATATATATATATATATATATATGAAAATATGTTTATTCAATTATATTTCACCTTTTATTTATACCAGCCCTTTAGTTTGTGAAGCTCGATGTAACTACAGAGCACATAACAAAAGTTGGTGACTTTACATCTAAATTCAAAGATGTCGTAACAAAATGAAAAAAAATAATTCCAATTTCTCTCTCAATTTTGGGATTTTGTAATCATGCCTAGATGCCTTTATTTTCATTTAAAATTGATAAGTGCTTTTTTTTTTCTGATGAGTTAAGGGCGAAATAAATTCAAGAATTGACATAATAATTGCACGAATAATTTTGCACTACAAAACAGATGCTGTCAACGTACTGTGTATGTCAACGTACTTAAGGAAATAAGCATCTTGAAATTTGGAATATAGACTTTTGTCATTTATTTGTAATTCTATTCTTATATATATATATATATATATATATATATATATATATATATATATATATATATATATAAGGCAGAAAAGTTTTGAGGAGGAATTTATTAATCAAGAAAAAGCAAATTCCAAAACCAAATATAAATATAATTATTTATATCTTAATCCCAACCAAATGAAAAAGCTCAATACATTCACTGAGGGTAGTAGAGCTTACAATAAATAATAATAATAGAGCTGGAAAGTAGACATTTACAAAAAGTTTTTATTATTCGGCAGAATATTCCAAAGCTTCTTTTAATACGGTTGGTTATTTTTTATTTTCATGTTGAACTCTGAATGGACTGTTGGCATCAACTGTTTTTTATATTTATATTCTTATGCTTTTTTAAGTTTTGTGACTACAAATCATAAATCTTTAAGTTTCAACCTATGCTATAACCGGCAAATACATAGAAAAGTTAATATTTTTAACGTGATTATCTGATTATTTGGTTAACAATTTTTCCTCTGATGAAAAGAAATAGCATTCTTTGAAACTCCATGGATTAAGGAGCACCAAGCCTTGGAGTATTCTGCTGAATAATAAAAGCTTTTTGTAAATTTCTACTTTACAGTGCTATTAAATTTATTTTCTTATAAGATATATCAATCCTTATTTAAGAAGCGCAATGTAATTACAGAGCAATATAGAGAATAAATGACAAAAAGGGTTTGATAAAAATTCAATATGGAAATGGAAAAATATAAAGGTATTTGCAGCGTCTCTTCCAATTTTCGGATTTTAATCATGTCAAATCATATTTCATTTCCTTTCGATGGATTAATTGTTGCTATTTCTTCTGGTGAGTTAAGGGCATAATAGATTCACTGATTGATATAATAATTAAGTGATTGATTTTGCGCTACGAAACAGATACTGTCAAGAATTGTATAAGTCAACTGAATAAAAGGAATAAATTATAAGATGGTCAACATCATGAATTTTGGAATATAACTTTTTGTCATTTATTCTCTCTCTCTCCTTCTCTCTCTCTCTCTCTCTCTCTCTCTCTCTCTCTCTCTCTATATATATATATATATATATATATATATATATATATATATATATATGCATAATAATGGGGAGGCAAACAAATAGGAACATCACCACTGTACACGCAGTGTATTTAATGATAAATGAATTCAGGTTTGTTGATGATTTGACAAAGAGGTCGTCGTCGAGGGAGACATCGTTTTTTTTTTTGGGGGGGGGGGGCGGGAAAATCTTAATATTAGGTTAGTGCACAAAATAATGTCGTTTTTTTGCCGTTCAATTATATATATAAAAACGACGTCATTTTTGCATCAACCTAATAATAAAGTCGCAAGCTAAACTTCTCAAAAAAGGAGGGACGGGGGCGGGTGTGTTGTGACGGCCGCCTCCACTTCACAGCCTCCTCCAAATGTAAACAGAATTTCTGTGAAATGTTAAACGGTATTCTACTCGGTAAACATCGGCGCGTTACTTATGGAATAACGGTTGATTAAACTGCAGAAGCACCTGTTAAACTACACAAGTTCTATAATTGAATACCCCCTTCCTCCCAAAAAAAGAACGAAAAACATAAAAATATGTTTTTGTAAACCGCCCGTGAAAACTTACTGACAACAATATTTTTACTATTAAATGAGGTGAAAACTTTTTATTTTATGAAAAATATTTCTTGTCATTTAAAATGTCCGCCATGTATTCATGCACATTGTGAAACATAAATTTACTACGCGCGTGCGCGCATTTTAGTAAGAAAGTGAAAAAAAAATGAATGTAATTAAGAAAGTGAAAAAAAATTAATGTAATTAAGAAAGTGAAAAAAATGATTGTACGTTTCGATATCGGGAAGCGGAAAAATATCCAGAAGAGTGAGTGAGGGTCATTTCGGCCTTGAAGTCGAAAAATATTTTTTGGATCATGTTTTGGCCCTTTTGGCTCCGTTTGGCTCTTTTTGGCGTTTTTTCCTAAATGGGAAACAAGATGGCCGCCAGCAAAAACAATAGTGATTATGTTGGATACTGAATGTCTTCATATATGGATAACTACTTGTTTGCGCAAAAAATAAATGCGATATTCGTTCTCAGCGTACCCGAAAACTTCTAAAAGTCGACAAATTAAAGGTGAATGCCGAGGGGTCGGTAAACTGAAAAATACCGTTTTTGTATAAGAAAAGTTTTTTCTTGGACTTTTTACCAAGATTACAGTGTAGTATCTGTTCTGATGCTGCACTCCACATTTCTGTCCTCGGTCAGTGAAGGCGAAATCCTTCATGACTGAGACAATTTTTTATTTTTGTTCTTATCCAGAGTGACCAATATTTTTTTTTGGGGGGGGGGGTTATGTCGGAAAGACTTTTTTTTTTTCACCATTTAACATTTTTAGGAGATTTTACTCCCAACACCACGTGCCCCAACACCACTCCGCCCCCGCCTCCTCCCCAATGTAAACAGTAAAATCTCCTAAAAATGTAAAATGGTGTTCTAATCGGTAAATGTCGGCGCATTACTTACGGAAAAAACGGTTAATTAAACTGCAGAAGCACCTGTTAAGCCACACAAGTTCTATAACCCCCCAAAGTACTATAATGTATTTTTTTAAATTTTGTTTTAAACAAATTTTTCCTCGAATTTTAAATTATCCGCCAATGAAAAAAAAAATTTAATTCTGTTCTAAAAAAAAAGTCTTTCCGACATTACCCCCCCCCCCAAAAATAAAAAGATTTGTACGCCATGTGAAAAGACAGTTTGCTACTTGAAGACACACTCAACTGCCGTCGTTTATGTCACCACGCGCTCGCCCGTAGCGTAAACGGAAGCTGTAAAATGGCGGAAAGTAATTCGTGGGTTCAGGGGGTTAATACCATGCAAACGGTAAATTTACCCCGGGTTTGATTATCAGATTCGTTGTCAGCGACCTCGATTACCTTTAAAAAAAACAAATTAGAGTGGTCGGTGTTCTGTTGTAACGTATCTGAATATTTACCGAAATTTTTCCAATCGGTGATGGTGTGTTCCGAAACACTGGCACACTCTCGCTTTAAATTTTGTATAATTACCATGTCGTGGGACCACATGTATATAATCTTGATTATTTTTCCAATTTTCAGATGAAACTTGGAAAAAAGGTCCCATTTTGTTTTTTAATGAATTAAATTCTTGCACAATTAAAAATAATATTATTTCAAACACTATTTGTATTGTCGTCTGGTCAAATGATATTTCATTTGTTGAGCGTTTTACCATATTGTGGTGGTTTACGCAAGCTGCCGGAATATACCGAGGCAACATTCAAAGAAAAACAGGTCGTTCACTGCATAATTACCTTTTTTTTTCAAAGAAAGATAAAAAGGAATACTCACATCAGTGATTTTTCATTTGTTGGGCATTTTATCATATTCCGGCGATTATGTAAACTGCCGGAATATGCCGAGACAACATTCACGGAAAAACGGATAGTAATCTGCATAAGATCTATTTCTTTTTATTAAAAAGAAGAAAGAAAGAAATACTCACACAAGTAGATCATCCAATCAGTTTTTGAAAAAGCCTTCAAGACGCATCGCATTATATGGAAACCAAGGGAAATGCAACCAATTAGTTCTTCAGTGAGGAAACATTGCATTAGCCGCAGCGTTATGAGTGTCAGGAATGGACTACTAAAAGCCATCACGGCACCATAGTTCCCAAGCTTGATAGGAGTCCAGCAAAATGGAGAGTTAAGCACAAACAGAGTATCGAGGTTGAATTCTCCAAGAACACTTTGCGAAAGAGCAGCAAATGCCAAAAGACATAACCAAAATTGTAGCCGACTTCTATTTTTACCTTGCCTTTTCCTGGTATAAAACATGGTGATCCGTTCCAAACTCTTTCGAGGGGAAATATCTGTTAGTTTCCCTGTTTCTATTGTCTCGGGAACAATGATAATGAACATGATAATGGCGATAATATTTACAACGATGGCAAAGATCAACGGCCAGAAGAATCCAAGTGCTTGAATGAAATAACCTGATGCTAAGTTGGTCAGACCCCAAAGAATTTGATAAACGTTCTGTACAGCCACAAGGAAGAAAGCTCTTTTGTGATTCTTAGGTGTGATATCAGACGTGTAGGCAAAGCTTACGAGAATGCCAAGATAATAGCTGCCCCCTAGTCCTTCGAAGATATAACCAATCACAAGAAAAGCGGTTGGCAGATTAAATTTCATGCAGATAGAATAGATCACAAATTT
>NC_136517.1:56951216-56973716 GCF_053919585.1 Euprymna scolopes | reverse complement strand
AAGAAGCAACAGCCACACGATTCCCCAGCCAACTCAATCGTCACTCCCCCACGTCTTTCCCCTCACCCGCTTTTATCGTCGTTCTAGGCCGGCTAAATTTGCATATTCCGAGAATTCGTGTGACTTTGCGAGACATCATACTTTACAAAAGACGGCGGTCGCCATCTTGGTCTTTCTTTTCTATTTTTGGTCGGTAACGCTGAGCTGGTCTCGAGGTAAGTCTTTTTCCCCTCATCCGTCTCTCCCACGTACCCACACAACACGCAAACACGCGGGCGCTTATCTCCTGGATGCACGTTACACTCCCCCCTGATCTGATGATCACATAGAGAGCACTGGGGGGGTGGCCTTTTAGTGCGTGTGCTTCTGCGAAGAGGTACATTCACTGTTTCAGATTCGGGCTCTGGATCTGGTTCCGCCTCATCAGATGAAGTATCGCTATCAGTCTCTGGAAAGGGCTCACTGAATCCGTGCATCGGCAGCTCATCGCTAGACGCTTCACTGCTTTCTTCTGTAGTTGTATGACGCACCTCGGTAGCTGGGCGAAGATCTCGCACATGTCGTGGGGTTCCATCGACCAAAACAGACTGCTGGCTAATCACTCCAGATATGTGTCCTCGCTTAAACTTGTCGGTGCACCGATTTCCTGGAGGCCGCACCCACACTGGATCTCCCACTTCATATCTGTTATATGTTCCCTTGTCGGTTGGCTGCGTAGTGTTGATTCCCTTCACTCCGACTCAGTACGTGTAAATAGCATTCGCAGGTGCGGTTGAAGGGGACGTCCCGTCCTTTGGCGTAATGTTGTACCAATATGTTGCTTCCGCAATAGTACATCGCTTCCTGGCAGCAATTCTCTTGATGCTGCGATGGCTTCTTTCAGCAATGCCATTTCCTGACGGCACATGCGCACATCGCAACCGTAGTCGGACGCCCCACTCATCTAACAACTGCCGGACTTGCTGGCTACAAAACGCTGCATCATTGTCAGTCAGGAGCTCTTCCGGCGCACCTTGCTCAAAAAAAATGGATGATAGGTGGCGAACAACATTTGCTGAATCCTGTCTGGTCATCTGCCGCCACACCGCAAATCTCGTAGGCCCGCAATCAATGAGAGTTAGAAAGGGCTTGCCACTGTAATGGGTAATATCCATGGCCAGCCGCTGCCACACACTCTCAACTTCCAAGCGACCCTTCTGCCATCGCTCTGGTGCAGGATCAATAGACTGGCAAGCCTCACAATTTCTGACGATCTGTCTGACATCCATCTTGGTCACTGCTGGGTATGCACGCCTCACAAAATAAAGGGTCCTCTTGATACCCGGATGTCCGCTCTGTGCATGAATTTTTTGTATTTGACATGGGTCGATTGCAACTGCACAAGATCGAGCAGTAATCTCCATTCCCATCTTCGCGGCTTCATACCATTTGTGAGGTACACGGGTCAGTTGGTCAGCACGATTACAATGTGATGGCACCAGAGTGACGCTCAGTAATAGCCCATACTCAGATACCAGGTTTTTTAGCGTGTCTAGCCTTCTCCGTATTAACATTTCGCTTGCTGCCTTGGTACGGATTTGTGTCCGTCCTGAAAGTGTGTCAGACACCCAGTGGTAGACACAGAGAGAATCTGTGTACAAGGTCAACTTCTTAGACTGCCACTGCAGGGCCAGATTTACCCCCTTTACAACAGCGTCCAGCTCTGCCAGGTTGATATGCTGAGAATCTGTTACGGGCCACAGCCAACACACATCCTCGAACACGTTTCCTCCTTGCTCCAACGATACTCCCAACGCCAAAGAACTGGCATCAACCCACACACCTACGTTGTCTCCGTTAACACACCACCGCCCACAGGCAGGGTCCTTCTTGTTTACTCTCTGCAGTGTCTCTTTAATCATCAGAGTTAGTAGGACATCATCGGATATGTCATCCCAACCCGTGGTTGTTAAATTTGCTCTGCGTTTAATCACACCAACAGCTGCGCGGAGCCAGCCACAGACCGGTAAGTGACCAACAAGTTTTCCACACCAAGAAAAAACGGTCCGCCTTGTAACGAGGTTGGGGATGCTTGGAATTTCACTGCCACACCTCCATTGTAGGGTGCCATCTTCTTCATAAACATCCAATCCCAATACACGTGCTCCTTCCCTTAAACGTTCGGGATTCTTGCATTCCAGACCAAACTGAGCCAACTTTTCTTTGACACACGACGCAGACTGTACATCTTCATTGACGTATACGTCATCAATGTAAGCTGACGTTGAGTCTCTCATGGGCTTTTCTTGGAACAATACTGTGTTGACAATAGTCTTCATGATCTGTGGTGCCACATTTAGGCCAAAGCCAAGGCGTGTAAGGCAGTACCTCTGCCCCTGGAACCAAACTGTCTGGAACGGCCACGTCTCATCAACTCGCACCTGTAAATAGGCTTTTCGCAAATCCAATATTGAGACATTAGTGCCTTTCTGACGCCATTCCCTCAACTTACTGGCGCATACGTCAGCATCCGCAGTGTAGGCTTCAATATGCTTGTTAAGCTCCCTATAGTCCAGCACGGGCCGTACTTTCGACTTGTTATGCTGGACTACTGCCATCAAGGGTATTAGACCCTTCGGAGGCCCAAGCTTGTCCTCAGGGTAGGGGATTAACCAGCCATCTTGGATCCACGCCTTTAGTTCCCTTTCGTATTCTGCTTGGGCCTCACTGGGTATAGGGTACTCTGCAACCCCATTCTTGAGTTTAGTCGGTGCCATTCCCTCGGTCCACTTCCAAGATGCAATCCAGGCCCTTTTGCGCGAGTCGTAATCCACTGTAAAATCCGGCCGATCGATATGGAGCGCTGCACACACTGGGGCCTCTAAAAATCGCACCTTTCCATCCCGATGAATTGCGACTCCCCCCAGCGCCTTGATGGCGTCGTATCCGAGCAACAGGTCAAACCCCAGGAGATTTCCTTGGGTCACGAGCACATTGATCTTAGTGGCTGCACCGGTGTCCGTGTAGATCTTGACAGTTCCAGCTCCACAGCATGTCTGGGTCTCGCCTCCTATCGTGGTGACATCTCCCTTTTCGGCAGCACTGAGTTGCTGATATACACTCAAGGCACCCCCAGCCAATCTCAGGGGAATTACAGTGTGTACCCTTTTCACCTCACAAAGGTCGCACGTCAGCTCGACCCTTTCAACCCAGTCGACGATGGACGTGGACCCGTCAAACTCGGGTATGAGCTTTAAGTCAAATTTCGACTCGGTCATAGTCCTAGAGGCCAAATGGCCGGAATAGCTTGTAAGGAAAAAGTGTAAGGAAAAATTCAAGATGGCGCCCGACTCTCTCTTTAACACGGTAAGATATCCTCAACACGGCACAAGAAGCAACAGCCACACGATTCCCCAGCCAACTCAATCGTCACTCCCCCACGTCTTTCCCCTCACCCGCTTTTATCGTCGTTCTAGGCCGGCTAAATTTGCATATTCCGAGAATTCGTGTGACTTTGCGAGACATTATACTTTACAAAAGACGGCGGTCGCCATCTTGGTCTTTCTTTTCTATTTTTGGTCGGTAACGCTGAGCTGGTCTCGAGGTAAGTCTTTTTCCCCTCATCCGTCTCTCCCACGTACCCACACAACACGCAAACACGCGGGCGCTTATCTCCTGGATGCACGTTACACAGAACTCCAAAGCATAACTGAGATCTTTTTGACTTTTACACACAATTGAAACACATGTAAGGGATAAAATCCTGGCGTTTAAAGGCGGGACTTTTGTGGACTCTCAAAAATGTCAGATATATGTGAAGCTCCTGTGGATTAGTGTCAAAAGCCAGGAATTTTCACATAAAATTTCTACAGCTGTTTCATGTTGCTATTTTGTGTTTGGGACGAGAAATGCTTTCCCCTCCTTTCGAAAGGATGGCATCCCTAGCACTCAATACAAAATATGTGGTTTATTGTTTTAACGATCAGTGCGATGCTGACTACGTGGAGCATACCATTCGGTACTTGGGGGTTAGAATTTCTCAACTTTCCCCCTTTGATACATTGGCACAAAAAAATGGCCAACATTCGGCGTGTACAGGCTCATAACATTTATTGCAGTGCCAAATCTGCACTGGTAGGTACACGAATGGAACTTTCTCTATCTTACACAGAGCAGGCTCAAAAATCCACTTAAAAATTCTCGAGGTGGTGTCTATTAATCTGTCAACTGTCTCTGTGTAAACAAAAGGAACACAGCCATAATTTGAACCTTATGGATGAAATTTTTCCTTTTCCCCTTTTCCCTGTACTATCTTTTTCTTTCTCTCCTCGTTAGTAATTTATCGTCTTTTGACCACGTTTTTAAACGCATGTTGCCCACCCCCAACCGTTGCTGACGTTCATTTTGAAAAGTGTTGACCGAAAGACGTCTTATTAGTTTTTTTCTACCCACACCCCTTATTTACCGCCTTTTGTCTAATTTGTGTTTTTTAAACATTGAATTAAAGAGAAAAGGATAGTTTAGAAGTGTATTTTAGTTTCTGTTTGATATTACACTTTTTCTTCTTTAATAATTAATATATGTTGAAACTATAGAAGAAAAAACCAAAAAATCTCAACAATTAATACTAATGGTACTGCACCTAGTATTATTCAAATGTTTTATAAAATTATATACCCATAAGTTTTTTTTAATATATACTAGCAGGGAGACCCGACGTTGCCCGGGATTGAATGATGATCAACGAATATTTCACACTCCTATATATTTATTGTCATCGAAATCTGTGAAATCGCCCGAGAGGAAGCTTCACATGCCTCCATGCAGTAACTTAGTCCAAAATATGTTATTTTACATTGCACTCTAGAGAACCTACTGTTTCTTTTATAAAATTATCTATAAATATAAAAGCGAAAATGTGTGTTCGCCTTTTCTGTGTGTCTACAAAAGGCTTTTTTCAGAGAAGCGGTCGCTCGCTTCACAACTTTTTAAAACTTTTTATATCGCATATAAATCGTAATATCTCATAGTTAACAACGAATCTCGACTTTCTATTTAATTTGGTCGATTTCGGGAAGATAAATATTCAATATTTGTCGCAATTTGTCGCTCGCCCCATGTGGGTTAGCCTTTTTCCTATAAATCTTGGAGGGGGGGGAGCATTCAGCAGTAAATAAATACTATCCCGCAGTCAAACTTGACCTCATTAACTCATTAAAACGGGCACCTGCTAAATCCAAGTAATTAAATAAATTTAAACGTGTTTCCGTTAGCATCTCGCGTTGGGGCAATCGTTAACATCGCACGTTTTTTTTTTTTTTTTTTCACACTTTAATTTACAACTTTGCCTCAACGGTTCGGGTTCGATCTTCATACTTACCTTTTTTTTACCCCCCCCCCCACACACCTCCAAACACCCGGGCAACGCCGGGTACCCCTCGCTAGTTTTATATAAACTTCTTTCCCGTTAACGAAAAAAAAAAACATTAAGAAATTTACGTGCGGGGCTTCAACCTACAGACCACGTCATGCAAAAAAAATAAAATAAAATAAATAAATAAATAAAAAATTAAAAAAAAATACGCTATCAACTTACCCACTGAAGAATTTTCACGGCCCATTATTATATCGTTGTTGCTAAGTGACGACGCGAAAAAAATGGCTTTACTGATGATAAATAAATTAAAATAACGGTTTAAATTATTGATTATCGGTAATTATCGGGGTATTCTGAGACAAAATTTAACTAAGAGCACCCCAGATTTATACACTAAAGTTCTTTAAATTTTAAAGAAAATCTGTTCAGCCCTTTTGGAGTCTATAAGGAACAAACTCACACCCACAGACAAGGTTTCATTTATATATATATATATATATATATATATATATATATATATATATATATATATACACACACACACACACACACACACACACACACACACACACAGAGTAGCGTTCAAAACTAAAGGACAAAATTTTAAAACCTAATATTTGTTAGAAATAACAACTGTGAAAAGCTGAAATTTTGACAACCGATATTCGTTATCATCCATAATAACATACTAAAATTTGAATCATTTGCAAAGGATAGAAAAAAGAATTATAACAATTATTTATTTATCTTCAAAATAGGAACGAAAGTGAAATTACAAATGATAAACATTTTCAAACACCGGAAGCCACATTTTTTTACACAAAATCGTGTCATTTATACGCTAGTGGCAGTCTGTTATTTCACTTACCAGTATGTTCAACCCAAGAAAGGGAGCATATATGAGTCATCCACAGATAAACTATTTCGCTGTATCACATCCCTTTAGTGTGGTTAGTCAAGACAACCTGTGATATGTTGGGTCACAACCATTATCACTATTTGTTTCATTTTTATTTAATTTAAAAATTCACAAGCTGTGACATATATGTTAAGTTCTACCTAACTAATACTCCTGGTGAACCAAGAGAGATCCAGGCAATTGCACTTAAGGGAACAACAAGGATACTAAAAAGCGTTCTCGGTTGGTTTCAATAAAAAGCAGGGAATGTTGGTAGCTGATTTAGCTGCCCCATACCCAGCGTTATAATCTTCAAATGAAGAAAAAAAAAAAAAAAAAAAGAATTAAGCTTGAATGCCTATTGGAGAAAACTTGAAATGCTGAAAAGAACTTGACACCATCCTTGAGTGTTTAAAGTCTCTTTTTATGGGGTTTGTCAGGACAACCTGGCATGCGGATACTCTTATGGCTAACCAACACTAGCTTTTACAAAGAATGGTGCACCTTCTCCAAGTTATCTCAAGTAATAGCATAAAGTTAGATACTCCACCAGACAAAGGGAATTCTTTTCCTGAAATCCAGTAAGACCAAGAGACCACAAGAAATCTATAGTATAACACATTTTAATGGCAAATTTTAATTTGGCAAAAACTTTTGAAATTATGTGGAGGGACGTGTTTTTACCTTCGTTTTTTTTTTTTATTATTCATTTGTGCTTCTAGCACAAAGTTTATTTTTTTATTTTTAATCAATTTATTATTAATTTTAATTTCATTATTAATTTATTAAATTTTATTTTTAATTTTAATTTTCCTTATTCCTGGAGAGAATTGAATGCCTACTAGACACCATCCTCGGGTGTTTAAGGTCACTTTGTATGGGGTTTGTCAGAACAACCTGGCATGCGGATACTCTTCCCTACAAATAAACCCTGACTAAATATTCAAAATCACATTTTGTATTCAAAGTCCAAATAAGATCTACTCAGTATGGTTAACCAACACCAGCTTTTAAGAGGAATGGTGCACCTTCTCCAAGTGATGTTACCTCAAGTAACAGCACGAAGCTGGATACTCCACTAGAGTAGATAAATTCATGCCCTGGAATCCAGTAGGGCCAAGAGACCACAAGAAAGGTATACAATAATATATTTAAATGATTAATTGGGGAGAGGAAAATTATGTTCTCAACTTCCTTACTAACTCAATGTGTGAGAGATAAAGGATAACTTTAATGGAATATCAAATATCTATGCATCCTATATAGAGATCAAATTTTAGCCCTCTTCTGAAGACTAACATTTGATCTCTATATGAGATACATAGATATTCCTGAGAACTACGACTTAAGCCATTCTTCTTGCACAACTAAAACCAATATATTTCATAGTATTCTTATGGGTAGCATAGAAGTAAAGACACCTATTATTTTGCCATCTAATTTACATATGTGTTTACAGTGTGCACGAACACACTATGTAAATTAGCTGGAAAGAGAGGGATAAGTTACACGTTCAGTTAATTACAATTAGAAGAACGAAGTGTCTGGCCTTTTGGTCAAGATCAGAGTGTAGTATCTGTTCCGGCAGATACTGCAAGCTATGACTAGCTATGACTAGCAAAGACCAGATGTGGGGGCAACCCCACATGCCTGACCTTTAACCAGCTCCCATTTCCCACCTCTCGGGAGCTGGTCCCCTTTTTCCCTTCCCCCTCCCTTCACTCCTCACATTAAAAATCGACCTTGTGCCTAATTTGCTTGGTGGGGGAGCAAATAAATACCATCTGTTCTTCAGATGCTGCACTTCTATTTCTTGTTCTCTTTCAGTGGAGGAGAAATCCTTCACGACTGAAACAATTTTTATTTTTGTACCTTTTCTCCACGTTAAAAAACGACCCTGGTGTCTAACTCTGTCCCGTAGGGAGGCATAGTAAATAGGTACAATTAGAAGAACGAAAATCTTTTCTTTTAAACAAAACTCAGTGCAATAACTAAGCAATACCTGAATTTTTTGTTTTAAAGAAAATGAGGATGATGCTTGCAAAAAATTAATCAAAATCTGAAAGATTCGGTAGATTAAGGAAGAATGATTAATTTGTTAGCAGATTTGGTATGCTGGGCAACAACAACAACAACAACAACAACAACAACAAAAACAACAACAAAACAACCTTTCATCTCTCAACACAGGAAGAAAAACAAAGATAAGCAATTAATTTGCGTTTAACTCACAAAAAGGTGAAGTGTGAATTTTTTCATGTTCGTTATTCTTAATCAGCCATGTTTGAATTTATATATATGTGTGTGTGTGTGTGTATGTGTATATATATATATGTATATTTATATATGTATATATATGTATATGCATATATCTATAAATATATGTGTGTGTATATATATATATGTATATATTTATATGCATATATATGTATATGCATATATTTATAAATATATATGTGTTGGTGTATATATATATATATGTATATATATTTATATATGTGTGTATATATATGTATATATATAAATATATATATATATTTATATATATATATATATGTATATATATATATATATATATATATATATATATATATATATATATATATATATATATATGCGTGTGTGTGTGTGTCAGGTCATGTTATATGCTACTGGTACCATGTAACCCAGTACTACTTGCCTCATGGTCGGGTCACCGGCGACTAAACTGGTTCCTCCACCAGACTTGTTTGGTGAGGAGGGCGGCTAGTCTCCCTTAAGGATTAAAAACAAGACCTTCCAAAGGGCGAATGAACCCTTTTTCGGGGGCAACGGCCAACTAGGACCGTGTGTGTTTGTGTGTATGTATGTGTGTGTTTGTGTGTATGTATGTGTGTGTTTGGGTGGAGAGGGCTCCCGTAAGCCGTAGTGAAGGCAACCTTTCTAGGAGAGGCAAATCTCTAATTTAAAAAACCATAAAGCAGGAGACCAGTACTCCCATTAAGCTGGTCTGCAGTTTAACTTGTTGCTAGCTATCTTGCTCTTGCTTGTTGCTGGATCTCAACATTTTGAACCGAGAGGGAGACTTAGCTGTCGCACAAAGCTAAGACTCTGTAACATCATCTGTGTATAGATACTCCCTCAGGCATTTGTCTATTAAAATAATCCTGTGGTGATGGAAGTCATTTTTGGGCTCATGGACTTTAAGTGTCTGAGGGAGTGGCACTCGTCTGACAAGACGTTGCAATTATCATCATCATTATCATATATATATATATATATATATATATATATATACACACATTGTTAATTCACTGCTTGCATAGCAGCAGCCGTATAGTGCAACAGTTAGAAGCTCCGACTGTCGTTTGGGCGATCGGGTTTTGATCCTGGCTTGAGGTAGTTGCTTGTCTAGCCACACTGATAAGCTGTGAAACAGCGAGACAGTACTGTATGTGGATGACTATATATATATATATATATATATATATATATATATATATATATGCAGCATAATCATGTTGACACACTGGTTCTCGTCAGCTCACCGAAGTTAAGTACGTTGAGCCTGGCTAGTATCAGATGGGTGACCACTTAGGACTTCTAGGTGCTCTCCGCTTATCTTGGCATTGTTTCCAGTAGTCCTGAACTTATACTTGCCACTGGTATCTAACAAGGGTGTGGTTGGAGATTGTGCAACTCTTGCCTCAAAAATTCCACTTTTACAATGGATATCCATAGTCTATCAGGACTGAAGGAAGCTACTATATGTGTGCGTGCGTGCGTGCATGTGTAGTGTCTTAGTCTGTCTGTCAGTTCCACATTTTCTTGGAAACTGCTGAGCAAATCTGGTAAAAATTTTGCATCATACTTTGCTATTATAAGCTGTTAGGATGTAAGTATTATGGTGTCCATTCGATGTCCAGCTAGGAACTAATTTGGTTTAATAGGGATTATCACAGAAGTTTTCTTGGAAACTACTAGTCAATTTGGTTGCAATTTTATATGGACCTTTGTTATTATAAAGGGGAAGTGAACTAAATG
Organism: Euprymna scolopes; assembly: GCF_053919585.1. NCBI lineage: Eukaryota > Metazoa > Mollusca > Cephalopoda > Sepiida > Sepiolidae > Euprymna > Euprymna scolopes. Next base: position 56,963,439 of record NC_136517.1, on the reverse strand, counting down.
TTATAGTATCTGTTCGATGCACAGTTAGGGATTAATAGGGGTTGGAATTTAATACAAAAATTAGCACCAATTTAACCATATTCATTTGGCATAAAGCACTTATTCTAAGTCAATGGCCTATAATATTCGCCTGTTTGTAACTGGCAAAAAAGTCTAGCTTAAAATGCTCCCTTTCTTGGGTTAAACATATTGTTGAGTGAAATAACAAACTTCCACTATCGTATAATGCAATATGAACTTTATGTAAACAAATGAAGCTTAAGGCTTCAAATGAAGCTTAGACAGTGTTGACTATTGTAATTTCACCTATTTAGCAGCAGCCAAAAGAGCGTTATGGTTAAAAGCGTTGACAGTCGTCTAGGCAGTTAAGTTTCGATCTTAGCTTGAGGCAATTTTAAGTTTAGCCACACTGAAGAGCTGTGATACAGCGAAACATCTCTGTAGATGACTGTATGTATGTATGTATGTATGTATGTGTGTCAGGTCATGTTATATGCTACTGGTACCATGTAACCCAGTACTACCTGCCTCATGGTCTGGTCACCGGCGACTAAACTGGTTCCCCCACCAAACTTGTTTGGTGAGGAGGGTGGCTAGTCTCCCCGAAGGATTAAAAACAAGACCTTCCAAAGGGTGAATGAACCTTTTTTCGGGGTCAACGGCCAACTAGCACCGTGTGTGTTTGTGTGTATGTATATGTGTGTTGGGGTGGAGAGGGCTCCTGTAAGCCGTGGTGAAGGCAACCTTTCTAGGAGAAGTAAATCTCTGATTTAAAAAACCATGAAGTGGGAGACCAGTACCGCATTAAGCTGCAGTTTAACTTGTTGCTGGCTATCTTGCTCTTGCTTGTTGCTGGATCTCAACATTTTGAACTGAGACTTAGCTGTCGTACAAAGCTAAGACTCTGTAACATCATCTGTGTATAGATACTCCCTCAGACATTTGTCTATTAAAATGGACCTGTGGCGATGAAAGTCATTTTTGGGCTCATGGACTTAAAGTGTCTGAGGGAGTGGCACTCGTCTGACAAGACATTGCAATCATCATGTATGTATGTATGTATAGATAGATAGACATACCTTTACATATATACATATATATATATATATATATATATATATATATATATATATATATATATATACAGAGAGAGAGAGAGAGATAAAAAGGAACAAACATAGTTATGTGTTCATCAACGTTTCGTTTTTATCACGAGACTTCCTCTGGATGAATCATCCAGAGGAAGTCTCGCAATAAAGATTAAACGTTGATGAACACATCCAGAGGAAGCCCCGCAATAAAGACGAAACGTTGATGAATACATAACTTTTTGTTCCTCTTTTTAATCTCTCTATTTCGTTGGAGTACTATTTCTATTACTGTTATCATTCATATATATATATATATATATATATATATATATATATATATATATATATATATATATATAATGAAAATAGCAACCAATCTATGTACGATCGTTTCCAAAATGCTACAAATTTTTATTGAAATAAAGTCTTTTAATCAGCCTAAGGATTAAATACCAAATAGAAAATTTGAACGTATGATCAAATGAGAATAGCTAATGTTGATATAGAAAATTATGAAGTTAATGGCCATCTCAAGGCAAGTACAGATATTAGGTAAAGAAAGGGATACAAATAATGGGGAATATATATATATATATATACACGCACACACATACACACACACATATATATACATACACACACACACACATATATATATATATATATATATATATATATATATATATATATATATATATATACATACACACACACACACATAATATATATATTAATAATTAATACGGAATTGGTAATTGTATTGGAACCGATAAAAATATTGGAATCGTCCCATCACTAATATATATATATATATATATATATATATATATATATATATATATATATATATATATATTAGTGATGGGATGATTCCAATATTTTTATATAAAAATATTGGAATCGTCCCATCACTAATATATATATATATATATATATATATATATATATATATATATATATTAGTGATGGGACGATTCCAATATTTTTATCGGTTCCAATACAATTACCAATTCCGTATTAAATTACCGATTCTGATTCTTTATAAATTTCTAAATATTTAAGTATACAGTTGTTATTTTCCCAGATTTCTGTAAAAAAAAAAAAAAAACACATGTTAAATATGCAGATATTTTCCTAAATGTAAAATTACACTTGTGGATGATTATCTATCGATTTTAGCTTTACTGGTAATTTAAAATCAATAAATATTTATTATTTTATCATTATTACCAGCAATGGAAGATTTTGCTTTAAATAAAATTAAATAAATAAAAAAAGCAATTAAAAAATCGTTTTGGCATCAGAAAATAGGCACCAATTCTTTCGATTCCGATACCAATTCTGATACTCCCAAATTTGTGAATTTTTCCAATTCCCGATCCCCATTCCGATTAATCGGCCCAACACTATTATATATATATAGTCATCCACATACAGTACTGTTTCGCTGTTTCACAGCTCATCAGTGTGACTAGACAAGCAACTACCTCAAGCCCAGATTGAACCCCGACTCTACGACAACCAAGGTTCCTAACTAATACACTATTAGCGGCTGCTGAGCGAGTCATGAGTTTAACAATGTTTTGACATCGTCCGAACTACCTAAGCTTGATTTGTTTACACAAAGAGCATCGCTTATACGCTAATGGTAATTCATGTATAACTTCTCAATATGCTCAACTCAAGATGAGGAGCATTATAGTCATCCACATACAGTACCGTTTCACTGTTTCACAGCTAAGCAGTACGGCTAGATACAACAGGCTCCTTCAGTCTTTGACAGACTATGGATGCCCACAAAGGAGTGCCTACGTGTGAAATTTTTGTAGCAGAAGGTGCGCAGTGTGGGAAACACTACCACAACAATATATATATATATATATATATATATATATATATATATATATATATATATATATATATATATATATGTATACAAGGTGTCCATAAAGTTCGTGTGCACTTTAAAAAATTTATAACTTTATTTATATTTGCGATAGAAATAATCTGTAAAAAATGTTATAAAGTTTCATGTATCTAGTTTTAAGTATAGTTATTGATTAATTTTTCACCACAAAATTCGTAACAATTTTTATATAAATAAAAAATATTTTGTTTTGTTTTTCAGAATCAATTTGATCGCATGGCTTCAATTGAGGAAAAAGTAAACTGTGTCCTTTGGTTGGCTGAATTGAAATCTACTATTGCTGTACAAAGAAAGTTTAGAATTGAATACAATAAAAAAGCGCCTCATAGGAACACCATTGTTAAATGGATGAAAAAATTTAAAGAGACTGCCTATGATAAACCACGGTCTGGAAGGCCATGTGTCAGTGACGAAAGTGTTGCTTCCATAGAAGAATCCTTTACTCCAAGTCCAAGAAAGTCTGTAAGACGGGCATCATTGGAGCTCGGGCTGCTGCCAAAGTCTACTGTGCATAAGATTCTGCGGGCAAAACTTCATATGAAAGCTTACAAAATTCAATTACATCAACAGTTGTTAGAAGAGGGTTATTATGCACGGCTAACTTTCTGTCACCAGTTCAATGAAAAACTTTGCAATGATGATGCATTTGTGAGTAATTTACTGTTTTCTGATGAAGCAACATTTCACATTAGTGGCAAGGTCAACAGGGATAATTGCCGAATTTGGGGAACTGAAAACCCAAATGAAACTGTTGAACATGAAAGGGACTCTCTTAAAGTTAATGTGTGGTGTGCTTTGGGAATAAATCGAATCATAGGGCCACATTTTTTTGAAGATCGTGTTATTAACAATGACAGCTACTTAGATATGTTGCAAAATTACTTTATCCCGCAACTTAAACAATTAAACTTGAAAGATGATACAGTGTTTCAACAAGATGGAGCTCCTTGTCACTTTGCTCGGCGTGTTAGACAGTTTCTAAATCAGGAATTTCCTAACAGATGGATCGGAAGGGGTGGACTATTTCATTGGCCTCCACGTTCGCCAGATTTGACTCTATTAGATTTTTTTATGGGGACATGTGAAAACAATTGTGTATGCAACCAAACCTAGTTCATTGGAAGATTTGAAAGCTAGAATAACTAATGTGATTTCAGGCATTACTATAAATCATTTGGCAAATGTTTTTCGTGAACTTCAAAATCGTATTACCCTTTGTATTGCTAATGATGGAGGGCATGTGGAAAGTTAAATAAAATTTCAATAAAAGCTTCAAAAATATAAATTTATTTCTTTCGAATCCATTTTACAGATTATTTCTATTGCAAATACAAATAAAGTTACAAATTTTTTAAAGTGCACACGGACTTTATGGACACCCTGTGTGTGTGTATATATATATATATATATATATATATATATATATATATATATATATATATATATATATATATATATATATTTATTTATTTATTTATTTTTGGCTAACCATCGGCGTCTAACCTCTTTGGGAACACTGTACGAAATGTAAATAGTGTTAATGTGTTTCCTTGGGCTACTGAGTCAAGTTTCAGTCACAATCGGCATACTCCACTTGTGGTTGAAAAAAAAATAAATAAATAAAATATATATATATATATATATATATATATATATATATATATATATATATATATATATATATATATATTTTTTTTTTTTTTTTTTTTTTTTCATAAGTTTTAATTTCAATTTCGGTCCAAGCTGATGCACCCAAGTCATATGGATATATTTTTTATTTTTGAAATTGCAACTTTATAACATATAAAAATCGATAGAACGTTAACACTGTAATAATATATACGAAATCTGCAAGAATTAAAATATCATATTTAAGCGTACTTTATGACCGGGCTATGCCAGGCGTCCCTGCTAGCTTAGATAAATATTTTTGCAGTTTTAACAAAAGAGCTACAATAATATCAGGGCGTCTCCATTTATGCTGAAAATTCACAGAATGCCAACATTAATATATTACATATGAAAGAATCTGTTGTGGAATTTCCACAGGTCCCGCTAGTTAATAATTAATTTGCATGAATAAAGTAATGGTAGATGATAGATCTGAGGCTAATTCATGATTGTGTAAATTTTGGCATTGCAAATTCACCTTTTAAATTCGTACTGGCACCAGAGCCTTTTTTTTTTTTTTTTTTTACACGAGTATCACTGTTTAGATACGACAAGTAGGTTACCATAAAGTTGCTGCTTCGTGGGATGATTTTGCCAACATATATTTAATACTGTCTGTAGCATACGGGTGTAAGTGCTGTATAGTTTTTTTTTCCCAATCTTTTGGTGAATGTCCAGGTTGTAGCACCGTAAACAAGCATAGACTCTACCACTGCCCTGAAGAACTGCCTTTTCAGTTTGTCAGTTAGCCTTTAAGCCCATACTGAACGCAGCCCATCCAATGCAGCCCATGCTTTTTAGATGCGAATTTTGATATCTCTCTCTGTGGAAACTATGTTGCTATCCAGGGAGAGACGCCTACGATTTGCCAGTCACTGTCTGAGGAGCAAGCATGAATTGGCGAGTGATGTATTGCTATGAACTCCACCACACGGACGTGCAAGCAAAGGCTGACGTACATCCAGCAAATAGCACACGACGCCGTGAACCTGAAGATCTGAAGCAGCTGACGGAAGACAGGAAACTCTGGAGAGGAAGAGTAACATTGGTCCGAGCAAGGAGCCCATCCTGATGATGATGATTATGATGATCATCATCATCATAATCACTACTTATCAAAGCCTGAAGACCACTTGAAAATAAGAGTCAATGAGTGTCAGATGTTTGTGGAAGAAAGAGATTTCTTGGACGATAGGAAAGTCGGACCTTTAAACTTTCAGGAGTCTGAACTGAATTAAATGTTTGTATTATTGACTTCTCAACTTTGTATGTTATCTTTTTTTTCTTTTTTTTTTTTTTTTTTTTTTACAAGAGAGTCACCAGTGAAATCCACTCAAAGATGGGGGTTAATGAGTGTAACGTAGTTGGTGAGGAAACAGCATAATGATCAGTCGTGATGGAAAATTAAGTAGAATTTGATTACTTAATTCAGTATGACAAACTGACTTATCTCCCTTGACTTAAAATAAGGTTCCGCCATTTTGAATCAGATTATATCAAAACGTAATTGTGAATGATTTTTTTTTTTTGATAAGAATACATCTAGCGTATCATTTTTCATAATTTTTTGAATTTATATTAATTTTTGACGTGACACGTAAGTATGTAATAATGTTTTCACATAGAAATATGTTAGTTTAAAAAATCACCAATCTACACAAGCACCAAATATAGTATACTAAAATTTTATTAGTATTGAGTTAGGAATAACAAAAGGAAAATAGAGGACATCATCATAAACGTTACAACGGGATTTCCTCTCTAAAAAAATACTTGTCGAGCCATTATTTTAAGTAATTAAATTTTGGCCATTTCCTCGATCGTTTGCAATACTCTCATATTACTGTTTCATCATCCAACTGAAAAACTCATCAATTCTTATCCTCCAGTAGCTTTTAGTCTTGGTAAACAACGACCCATTAGTATATAGAAAAATAATCATCGTATTTGCTTTAACATCCGTTATGTATGCTGGCATGTGTTGGACGAAAAAGTGTTAGTAATTGCCTGTAACTTTATTGATCACTATTTTTGCTAAACTACAAACGTGCCAGTTTGGGGTGTTTACCAAAAACTTTTTTAAATCTTTCTTGGAGTTCATATATTAGATCCATTGCTCTTTCTGCTTCTCATAAATGGGTTCTCTCTATCGCTCTAAACATTTTACCACACGTGAGGCTTTTCTCCATCTCTATACATTTACTATGAGACCATGTATGGAGTACTGTTGTCATATTTGGGCTGGTGAATCTATGTCCGATTTAAGGGTTATTGATAAGAAGCAGAAACGTATCTGTAGTTTGATTGTTGACGTCACTTTTTCATCTTCTCAGCAACCTTCTTCCCCTATCTCTTTCTCTTCCCAGTGCTATAAAAAATTATGCAAAAATACTTGCTTTCCTTGATCTGATCGATGATTTTCTTTCTCACCTGCTTTGCCAAAATGCTCACAAATTCATTTTGATTTTCTGGTGACAGAGAAGAAATAGTGATGTTTTTTCCCAGGTTAACTTTCACCAAATGTTCACGGAGTACAGGATCATACTTGGCCAATAAATTTACCAATTCTAATAAATTCCCTTTTGTTTTCTTGACCTCTTTCATCATCATGGATCTCTTCCCGGTGACCTCGTAATGCCAGGTTCTGTTTGGTGAGAAACCTGGTGACGTCTATCAATCAACCTAGGATTTCCCGCCACTTCTTAGTTTCTTTCTCAATAAGATTTTGCTCTACTTTGTCAATTACCTTTCTTTCAGCAAGTCGGATCTCTGGTTCCTTCCAGTTAAGGAACGCCTGAGTATGAAATGTGTTAGCTTCATGTTCATATACTTTTGGATTTAATTTCCACCAATTCATAAAACCCACATCAGCAGAAAAACTCGACAGTCCAGTTGAAAACAGTCTGCAGCAGAAGCAAAATAAGACTTCTTTGGAAGCAGAATACACCATTCATGTTTGAAAAATTTTCTCACTGTTTCCTCGAAACCCGATAGAATCAATTTTTGTTAGCTTTCTAATGTCGCCTTTTGTTTTCATTCCTGGTCGTGCTACTTCCTTAAATTCATGATCAAGGTGCTGCACAGCAGCAGAGCCCTGCTAGACAAGCATAGCATGAATTTTATGATTAATCGCAACAGGCCAGCATCTGTAAAATTGGTTGCAGTGTATGTTTTCATGCCAACCAGTGATTGCCTTTCCAATTCAACATCACATACATCATCATCAGTTTTTGATGGTTGGCTGTTTTTGTTTTATGCCATATCAACCCTTTTCAGGTTATTTAATGCCGAATCCAGTGATTCGGAAGAAATTTTTTTTAACAGAATATATTTGTTTTTTTTTTCAAGTCGGTTTCTATTTAACCCATAGTTGGGACCCTAACAGGTACTACAACTCTGGGTCGGAGTGGACCTGCGAGCAATGGCGATTAAGGGGTGGCTCCACACTCCTCAAAGCCTGCAAACTGGGGCCTCACCATCGGATATAGTTTAAGGTCATATCCCGAACCCAGTTTTTGATGTATCAACGCTGTCAATGTCAATTTCTAAAGTAAAAGTATCAGCGTTAGCAATATCTTTCTTAGAACTGTACACCTGTGGAACTCTCTTCTGTTTGCCTTCTTTTCAGCTGATAACAATTTGATTGTCTTCAAGTCCAACGTAAACAATTTCTTGAACCATCCCCCTAAGTAATCTTATTTACAAAATTTCCACTACTTATATAAACCCATTAACCCTTATCCTCGAGTGGCCTCCGGGCCTTGATAAGTGGTGACTCCTTTGTAAAAAAAAAAAAAAAAAAAATCAACTTTTTCTTCAGTCTCAGCATGAATGTTGCCTTTCATTTCCACCATTTCAGCCGTAGAAATCTTTTTGATGAATTTCAACAACCCACCTTTATTCTTTTTTGCATCCTCTTCTTTTGTTTTTCGCTTTTTACGGAATGCCACGCCACTCTTCTTCATTCTGTTCATTACGGTACCTTCTTTGAAAATTCACGCAAATATATCTGAAAAAATTAAAAATACTATTTTAAAAAATAACGCAGTATTTCTCTGCATAAGCACCTTCTTGTGTTGCTCCGTACTAGTACCACAAAAGGTAAGATATCCCCCTTCCAAAAAATCAGTTTTTTTAGATACCTATCCCTATATATATATATATATATATATTATAGCAAAAGTACCCGTCGTTGACTGGGTTCAAAAACAGCGTACAGAAAATGGACTCTGATTTATGAAAGTATGATATGTTATGAAAAAGAAGGGTTGTAAAGAGATAGCTTCGAATTTGGGGGTATAAAAACCAAAGCAAAATATGATGAAAGTAAAAATTAAATAGATAGACCCCAAAATTTGAAACACTTATCACAATATTCTGTGGATCTATATTAAAAAACCTTGTTAAACTTTGTGACATATTTCCATTCTATGGCGGTCAGGTGCGAACGAACACCTCATAATTTTATTATACCATATTTCTTCAAACTGAAACATAATTATCAAAGTATACTTATGCAGATAGATATGAAAAGTCTTTATTAAAGTTTGTGCCTATTTCCATTCTATGGGGGTGCGCGAGCCTTTTCTAGTCTCACACAAAAGCAAGCGTTCACATTTCAAGCCATATTACTTGTCATATACATACGCGCACACAAACATACGCGCGCACGTCCACACATGTGCATATATTCACGTTCGCATATATACACTCACATTCACATGTATACACACGCACGCTAACGTACACACATGTACTCACATACACGCACACGTACGCACACATGGACAACATCACTTCCCTTTTCAAAGGAAATCCACACATGCGCAAAAGACCACTGGAAACAACTATAAAAGCAAGAGACAAGCAGTTTCCAACCCTTTTTTCAGACCAGCTTCCGAGCTGGGCGGTCTACGGACCGACAGCGTGCCTTTTCAGCAGGCGCACGCACGCACGTGCCTTACACCACTTGCTACTATGTGGGACAAAAAGCTAACAAACAGTACGTACACCTTATATGCTTTCTCTCTCTCCATGAACTGGATTGACATTCTCACTCTTTCTCTCTATATATATACAACTTGTCCCTGAGAATACCTTCACGTAGCTGACTGCTAACATGGCACGCAGTTTAACTGATCTCAACCCTCTATCTTTTTCTTTTTCTACACGATGGACTATCATTCCCATTTTACACTACATTACTCACTTCTCTTCCCACGCGTGAACAAACGATAGTGACCCGAACGTGAGATGAACACACATTTCCTTTATCCTTCTATACTACCAGTCCCACAACAAACGATGGTTACACCCGCGCGGACATGAACACGTGTTATATCTAAAACATTCATTCTTTCAACAGTAAATAAACGACACGTTTATCTTATCCAGCAATTGAGTTTTTGTTTCCTTCATTCCATTCGTTTCATTATTTTCTTTTGTAACGGGATTGTGATATATATATATATATATATATATATATATATATATATATATATATATATATATATATATATATATATATATATATCCTAGTCCTCAACAGAGGCCAGGCGCAACGCAGACCTCACAATTTTATTATACCATCCCTATTTAAGTTAAAACATACTTATCAAAGTATTATTATGTACATCTATATCAAAAACACTTGTAAACGTTTTTTTTAATTTTTAAATTTTTTATTTCCATACTTTGTGGACCAGGCGCGTACGCAGACCCCACAATTTTAATGAATCATCATTATGCTAGATCAAACATATCCATTCCTGTGTCTCGATACATCTTCTATCATTATATGTGATCGGTTTTCTATAATAGTCAACCATATAGGAGCCTATTCGTGACCAGACACAGGCACAGGCGTTCAGCTTTATATATATATATATATATATATATATATATATATATATATATATATATATATATATATAAAGAGAGAGAGAAAGAGAGAGACAGAGAGAGACAGAGAGACAGAGAGAGACAGAGAGAGAGAGAGATCCGTCACTTCCCCCCCCACACACACACACGCACACACAAAAAAAGGACTTACAGGAAACGAGTCTTTCATTTTATTTTCTATTTTAAATGTTATATATTTGTTTTTGATCACTTTTCCATTCTGTTGATTATTTTATTTTCTATTTTTGCGAGATTCAGTCTTCATAAATGTGTGCGAAAACAAATTTGAAAACGAGGCTCCTCGTTTCTTTCTGACGAAGAAGAAGAGGAGGGGGCATTTTTAGCCATCTTGAATTCGTAAGACTCATAAAAAGTTAATATTTGAAATGAAATAAAGAGCGTCTAAAACTACTTTAAAACACCAATAAATGATTCAGGTAGGTTGTAAAGTAACTTTTATAGCTAATAGTAACATTTATTTGTTGTATATTTTATTTTTTTTACCACTTTTCGAATATCTGTGTATTGTAAATTGTAAAAAATAAATAAATAAAAATAATTAAAATAATAATTAAATACTTTTCAAAGTATTTCCTTATTTAATAAAATATTATAGGAAAATACAAGGAATGGGCAATCTTGACTAAAGTCGTACGGAAGATGGCGGCCGCGAACGGATGTAAAAAATGGAATGGAACACAAATTTTAGTGAAACGAAATTAGCGAGGCAGAGGCATTGCCTCGCTAATTTCGCCGAGGACAGCCGAGCAAGATAACATACAACAACAACTCGACTGCTGATAACAACTAATAATAAACGTGTTTTAATTGTTAACTACTCTGTACTTGCTATGAAAATAATAATGAAATGAAACAACTAAGAATTTTTTTGTTCCAACTAGACTGTAGTTTCACATAACATTTTAATAAACAAAAGATACCGTAAAAATTGAATTTCATCGTCCTTTCTTTGCATAATTATCAAAACAAAACGATGAAATGAAAAAAAAAACTAAGAATCTAGTACAATTTGTATTGTGGACACTGAAGTTTCCAATTTTGAAAATAATTCTAATAATAATAATAATTTTTAATTAAAAAAATTCAATTCCAGAAAAAGACAAATTTTCCATAGAAAAATAACAATAATATTTCAAGAAAATCACTTTTTGCTTAACTGCCCTAAAACGCTAGAATACCTTCAATATGGAGGTTTATTTTACATTAAATTTACATGTGAAAATGACCCCCCACTCTAAATTTTGAAATTTATTTTTTGTTTATTTCTTCTCGCCTGGTGGATGATTGTCCAGACTAAGAAAGCAAAAAAGGAGAAAAAAATTAATACAAAACGAATAAATGTTACCAAAGGTGAAATAAGTAACTCTTCTACATAGTAAAAGAATGAATTTAACTTTTACAAAGGAATCAATTGGAACTTTCGCACTGCATTAAATTAAAAGTTTAAATATGAAACAAAAATGAAAAATATGTCAGTAATTAATTTTCAATTCAAGAAATACGAAACAAGAAATATCTTTAAAATAGGTTTTAAAAAAATACACTTACATTTTATATTGGCAAATTTTCCATGTCTTTTGCGCGTCTTCTTAGCGTATGGGAAACTTGAAAA
>NC_136517.1:56941216-56946216 GCF_053919585.1 Euprymna scolopes | reverse complement strand
CAGAATATTGTAATAAGTGTTTCAGTGTGAACAGGTATGGTATTATAAATTATGGTGTTTATCTATTTTATTTTTACTTTCATCATATTTTGCTTTGGTTTTGATACCCCAAAATTCGAAGCTATCTCTTTACAACCCTTCCTTTTCATAACCTATCATACTTTCATAAATCAGAGTCCATTTTCTGTAGGCTGTTTTTTAACCCAGTCAACGACAGGTACTTTTGCTAGTATATATATATATATATATATATATATATATATATATATATATATATATATATATATGTTGGGATGATTAATCGGAATTGGAATCGGGAATCAGAAAAAATAGGAAGATTTTGGGGTATCGGAATCAGTATCGGAATCAGAAAAATTGATGCCTATTTTCCGATGTCAAAACGATTCTGTTAATTGTCTTGCTTTTTTTTTTTTTTTGATTTTGTTTAACCCAAAATCTTCCATTGCTGGTAATAATGATAAAATAATAAATATTTATTGATTTTAAATTAGCAGTTAAGCTAAAATCGATAGATCATCTTCCACAAATGTATTTTGACGTTTAGGAAATATTTAACAGGTGTTTCTTCGAAAATTGGCAGAAATAACAATCTTATAGTTAAATAAGTAAAGATTTGTAAAGAATCGGAATCGGAATCGGTAATTGTATCGGAATCGGGAATTTAGCACAGAATCGGTAATTGTATCGGAATCGGGAAAAATATTGGAATCGTCCCATCACTAATATATATATATATATATATATATATATATATAAATTCTTGAATATTAATAATTATTTATATACTTACAGACATTATTTTTATACTTAGAGACATTATACTTTCGCAATCATGCAGGAAGTGACTGGTAAAATAGCTACTAAGGGGTCAAAATTGAAAAAAACTTGGCACTTGACAGATGTAAATCAACTTAAAGTGCTCTTCTACGCATGCGCAAATATACATTTATACATTTTAAAACATTATTTTTTAAGTTTTTATATGTGTAAGGACATAGTACAGACGGTAACAAATAAGACTGCAGAGATATATTTTTTTTCAATTCGAGCTGATGACACCCAAGTCATTTTTTTTTATTTTTGAAATCACTACTATATATTGGGTAAAATATAATAATCAATAGAAATTGGCTCTGTAATGATAAATATGAAATCTGCATATATATGAATATCATATTTAAATGTATTTTACGACCGGGCAACGCCGGGCGGCCTGCTAATATATATAAATTTTGAACAAGTCTGTCTGCCAAATTAAGTACAGATTTAAGAAAAGGGCATTTCTTTATAAAAGTTGAATCAACTATAAGACAAATTTAAAGCTAAGCTAAGTTCGTTAGGAAAAAAAATACCAAAGAAAAAATGAAGGTAAGAAAGAAAGAAAATTTGGGAATTGGTAGATTAAAAAAAAATAACACCTTTTTTCTTTTTATTATGAAATAATATTCCACTTGCAATTGTGTTAATTGATGCCATTGTAGGTTTTTCTTTTGAGTGTAAAATACTTAAACGTGAACTACTTTAGATACAATTTCCTGTGAACAAAAAAAACTGTTTTTTTTTTTCTGCACATTTGTACCAAAATTAACCCATATCATTTACATTGTAAGTTTCATTTTGATATAATGCAGAATAGTTTTTTGTACTTGTTGTTTTCTTTTATTAATTTCTTTTTGAAAAAAAACAAACAAACCTGTTTTAATAAGACACATTCATTTATGTGATCCTTAGCTTAGGTGTGACATGGTGTTAATAAACTATCTGTCGTAATTACATTCCCGACAGTGCATATGCATACCAAAAATGCACTCGAACACCATAGTTCTCAGCAAACTTATGCAGCAATTATTATTTTTAATTAGGGAATATTTTATTCTCTTAGAATTTTTTTTTTTATCTGGAAAGAGAGTTTTGTTTGCATTAAGAATTATTAGCAAAATCCATACTTGACTACGAGTTATCTGTAACTTTTTTAGCCATCGAAATTGAAACAAAAATATATGATTTTAGCGCTAATATTTAAATACTGAAGTTTGGAATAAAATAAGGAGAGTAGAAAACGCATTGTGAGCGCGTTTTCGGCAACCCCGAAACTCTTGCTTCTCTTATTATGCCCCTCAGTCCTTATTTGCAATAAGTGATGTTTCTGACAATGAGAGAAGAAAAAGCTGTATACTAGGCCGGTAGTCTTTTCCCTGGGCAGTCGCTTGAGATGTCCTTATTTTCATTTTCTATTTCTATTCTTGTGGTCATGTCAATGATAAGGGTTCTGGAGGTAAACGTTTTACCTGGCCTGATAGTTACATTAACCACCAAGGAAGCCGTTCTATCAGCAGGTGTAAAGTACTGGGATCGCTGTATTACCTTTTGATGGATGGATTCCGGACCATGCAGTAGGTGCTGGTGGAACTTCTCCATGCCATATTAGTGCATAATATTATGGCTTTTCCTCCGCATGGTCTGCAAAAATCATTCTTCGTTCCTTTTTTTTTTTTTTTTTTTTCATCTCTGCTCTGCTCTAACAACTCTGTCGACCTCTTCCACATATCTCCATACTCAATAATGAAAAATCTCAAACAATCCAAGATTAAACCCAGAACTCCAACTCCTAACGTAGCCCCCCTCCCGCCCCACCAGGTCTCCTTCTCCAACACCGGGATCTGCATTCCAACCTTCCAGAGGTTGAAATCCAATTACAGGAGACCAAACTTGATCTAGTGTTCCTGTGGCATTGATCCGACTATTTCCCTAGATGAGTATGCGATTAAAGAATACTCAAACTTGACATTAAAATCTGACCCTCAAAATCGTCATGGCATGAAATATGCGCCTATATTAAGGATGGCTTTCCGTGTGGTAGGGACATATCCAGAGAAGATCTTAAATTGCCCTTTACGTGCTTCAGAGTTGCACTGGCTCATAGCACCATGTTCATATTTGCCCTCTATCATCCATATAACATTGGAGTTTCTATCATTGAGAATATCTCTGAGAAAATTAACCACATTCTGTCTGCTCATCTCTTGGCTGACATTCACATCTGTGGAGACTTCAATATTCACAATGTTGAATGGCTGGCCTACTCAAACTAGATGGATGATGAGGGGAGGTGCTGTTGTGATTTCTCAAGCATATGGGTGGGTTTGGGAATAATTTGTGTTAGTTTTATAAACTAGCACAAATTGTTCGTGAACCCACTCATATGCCTGATTTCTAGCAGTCCTAACTTGTATGCCTGACACTGACAGACAGTTTGCAAGTCTCCTTGCCCTTTTTATTACAATTTGTCGAGAAATGCGCTCATCCTCTGTTCTGTCTTCATTGGTTAGACAGTTGTCTCGGTTAAGATAAAAACAAAATGTAATAAGTCCTCAGATGTACCTCTCCATCGTACTGTACCGCTCCAGTAGGTATCTGACTGCCGATGCAATTTTCTGTCTGTATAAGAGCTAAATATGTCCTAAAATAGAATACTGTTAACACATCTGGGCAGGAGCTGCTTGGCGCACCCTATCTTGCCTTGATAGAGTTCAGAACTGGCTTTAAAAACTATAGGCGATGCCCTTTTCTCTGCAACCTCTTTCCCACAGAAGAGACGTTGCGAGCCTATCTTTGCGCTGTCATTATTTTCATTGCAAGTACTCGTCTTAGCTCCAATCTATGGCTCTCCTTTATCAAACTTTTCACAAAAAACACTCAACTAACTGCAGCCATGAACAACGATTCCTACCTCCACTCTCTATCTGTGCCTAATTCTAAACACAGATTCCATGAACAAAGATTCTTTCCTGGAACTGTCCGCATGTGGAACACTGTTCCACTAAACTGCTTCCCAGCTGATTACAATATGGTAGCATTCAAGTCCAATGTAAATAAGTTCTTGTTGCGCCGTCCCCTTAAATAATCCAATTTTACCCACTCTATACCATTAATGATTACTAAATTACCACCTTGCATTCTTATCTTTAAGTGGGCTTTGGGGCTTTGGTAAGTGGTGACTAACTTGTAAAAAAAAAAAAAGAATTCCACCGTTATATAGTTGAATCCCTTTTTGTAGTTGTAGATTTTCTAGCAGAAAGTTGGCTTATGCAAGTGCTAAGTCTTCTGCATGTTCATCAGATATTTATGGAAGGAACCATGTGAACATTGCCAACGTCCTAAGTGAAAGTGATTTTTGTGGAACTAATGGGATTCGAACTTGGGACATCCAGGTTGTCTGTCCATATCGTTAACCACCGTGACCTCCCTGTTATATGTTGAATTTAGTTGGTATTCTAAGGAATTTTAACTATTTTTTTTTTGTACTTTTTAATAAAATACTCAAAGCTTCTTTAGACTATATATATATATATATATATATAGTCATCCACAGACGGATGTTTCACTGTATCACAATTCTTTAATGCAGCTAGACTAGCAACTACCTCAAGCCAGGATTGAAACTCGACTGTCTAGGCGACAGTCAGCCCTTTTAACTTTTATGCTATTTGGCTGCTGTTAAGATGAGAATGCGAAATTATAATGATTAAACATTGTCCAAACGATCTAAGCTCGATTGGTTTACACAAAGAGCATTGCTTTATATGCTAGCAACAGGTTGTTATTTTTTCTCCCCAATATACTCAACCCAAGATAGGGAGCATTTATAGTCATCCACAAAGAGACAGTTTTGCTGTATCACAGCTCTTCAGTGCGGCTAAACTAGCAACTACCTCAAGCCAGGATTGAAACTCGACCAGTCAGTATATCTAACCATTACACTATTTGAGATATATATATATATATATATATATATATATATATATATATATATATATATATATATATATATATATATATATGTGCACACGTGGGTCATTCTATAAATAGCATGATTTTTTTTATTATAAGAACTTCTAATACAGATTTTAGTTTACGTTTTCTTTCAATTTTTTTGTTTTACTTCTTTTTCAAATGGATTTAATTTCTTTTGCAGATCC
>NC_136517.1:56843716-56938716 GCF_053919585.1 Euprymna scolopes | reverse complement strand
CCATTCTTTTTTGGTGTCTCCCCTAGTGAACGAATTTGTCTCCCCAATAAAACCTTTGAAATTGTAACAAGTTTCTATTGTTCCATGCATGAGTTTCATTTAGTTAAGTTAATCAGCCGATTAACAGCCATTAGATGCTGCAACTATATAGATCAACATATGGAGAATGATGGAAAAAATGGAGACCGCGCACATATGCAAAACAGACTTTTATTTGTATTTCTTGATCGCTCACTAGCAATAACACGTGTGCTGGAGAGAGTTTTTTGGTGTGTCCGTTATCATGGGGGTGCTTCTGGAACGGTTATTACATCCTGGTCATGGCAACCAGCTTCCTGGGTGTGAAACAATGAAATGATAGGCACATCCCCTTTAGATCAAGGGGTTAATACGACATCAGCTACGTCTGCTTGATGGATCTTGTTGTCAAATCTTCTTGGCATTGTTAGGCATCATCAGTGGCAGGGTTTTCATCACCATTAATGACAAGGTACTGCTATGATGGAATTGAACACTTGCATATAAATAAGGGACAGACTTATCTTTTTTTATATACACATATAAAAATAGATATTTATTTATTTCAATGATTACAGAAGCATTTTCTTTAACTCGAGAACCGCTCTCCACAAACTTGAGAGTTCAACTTTTTATGTCTGACGTGGACAGAGTCCAAGTTTCAACTGCTTACGTCTGTCACCATCGGATCCAAACTGGATTAAAATTCTTCATGATGAAAAACGATAAAGAGATAGATAGATAGATAGATAGATAGATAGATAGATAAAGAGAGAGGGAGTGAGAGAGACACGCATATACATGAACAAGAAACAATCTTATACACATTATTATATTAGGTTGGTGCAAAAATAATGTCGTTTTTGACGTTCAACTTTCAAGTAAAAAACGACATTATTTTTGCACCTAATTATTATATTGTCTGCATGTCATCTAACTTGACTTGATCTTTTCAACTGTATACTCCGATTGGCTGAGATTTTCTAAACATCTGTCAATCTCCAACAACAGGTGTGTGCTGACATTTTGAGATGAAAACAGCATCGACATTAATTTTACGTGTCTCCTTACAAGTAAAAGCAAATATGATATAAAGCTCCCAAATGTAGGGAGCTGGGGCTCCCCCAATAATTATTATTGTACCACACATGTGCATGAGTTCCCGTTTGTTTGAAAAAACTATGTGCTTCCCTTTGTGTAACGTTTTTGTTCATGAAATGTTATACTGGTTCGTGAAGAAAGCAGAATATAAGACATATTAACAGAGCAGATAGATTTATATAAATACTAGCGGTACTCCTAGGAAATTCCACAGTGTTTTTCTATATCCATCTCTGTAATTTACTGTTAGGGATCAAACAGTGATCGAATTATCAACCAAGAAGTCAGAAATTGCACTAAGCAACAAGTAGTATTGTCAATAATCAGTAAACAATGTCTAGACTGTCTCGAACATAGCCTAAGATTGGCTCCTGGGAGAATTACCAATCAAAAGAAGAAATTAGATGCGTTTGATTCCAAGTGCCATAGAAAGATTCTAGTGATCAAATGGAGCGATCGAATTACCAATCAAGAAGTCAGATACCGCATTAACGAACAGGTAGTATCGTCAATGATTATTGATTAGTTCAGTCTCTGATTTCTAATGGCAAATGACATCTAGACTGTCTCAGACACATCCTAAGATTGGCTCCAGAAAGAATCGCCAACCAAGTGCTCCAATGAAACTTTAATGGAAAAGGAAGAAGAGGAATACCAAAAGTGAACTGGAAGCAGACAACCAAGAGAGATTTGATTGCAATGGGAAGAAGCTGGATGGATACTGTGGATCTAACGTCAGATGGTATAATTTGATTGCATCATGTGTCGCAGGACGCGGGAGTTCCTAAATTTAAATCTAAGCAAGCGAAATAATAAACAATTGTCAGGAGGAATACTCTTAAAAAGAAATTACTCTTTATTCCGTAAAAATAATTGTCATTGTCAACTGAGTATTCTTTGAATAAATAAAACAAATACATGATGTCTTCTTTCTTTATTTAAAATTGTAGAAATTCAACTCTTTTTAAAATCGATAACGATTCTATGACGTCTTACCGTAAACATAATTATCAGCTAAATATCCTTCAATTCAATAAAACAAATGTGACTTTTTGGAATGTATTTAAATTGTGTTGTTTTGGTCAACATGACAACATAATTTGATTTTAGAACAATTAATTTTAAAGTAAAGTCAGCATCAGTCATCTTAGCAACATCAGATTAAGTCCCAATCACCATGTTTTCTGATCGAACGGTTTCATTTTTAAAAATATCTGTGAAAGGTGATAACGTACATACAAACATAAAGTGACTTAGCGAATAGAGATTATCAGTGACAGTATTTTTTTTTTAGTTCTTTTTATAATCACCCAAAACGAGAGACACATTGCCACTGAAACAGTAGGAAGTTCAGCAATGAAATGGTTGTTCACATTACATTTAATTTTTTACATGTTAGTACAATCAGAGAAGCAGGAAACAAGTAGGGAACTCCAAAGTCTAACAGTTTGGGGGGAAAGAAACTATGAGAGTAGAACGCGTTCTGGCATCTGGGATATCTAGTGAAGAGGTGAGATTTTGCTGATTATCACGTTAGACAGGAGGGGAGTATCACCGCTTATCAAGGCATGAAGGCCACTCGAGGATAAAGGTTAATATATCACTTGGCCGGTAAGACAACACCATGATTATTGATAATGGTGGAACTTGTGTAATGTTTGCTTATTTAAGAGGACAGTTCAACAGGAACTAGTTCATGTTAGATTTGAAAACGGCCATGTTATAGTCAGCAGGGAAGCAGCTGTGTTCCACAGATGAGCAGCTGTAGGAAAGAAGCTTTGCTCATGGGATTTAAGTTTAGTTTTAGGCATAGATAGATAATTAGTAAGCGTATCTAGACAAATGTCTGGTGGAAATGGTTTACGAGGAGAGACTGTAAATAGAAGCACCTGGCATGAAAATGATGAGCAGAGATAGACTCGCTACGTCTCTTCCATGAGAAAGAGAAAGTAGCATGGAGAAGTCAAAGCACATTCACATTCCAAACACTTGTAGAATAAGCACAGGGATGCAACATTGAGGTGATGGGACAGGGGTTGAAACTTGGCTGATAGTGCAAGACCTGTCATTTGAACTCTGTCTAATAGAGAAAGGCTAGTGTCAGATGCACCAGCTCAGATGTGATCACAATACTCCATGCATGACGAATGGTGGATTTGTAGGGACATAGGATATTGTCAGATACGAGTAGGTTTCTACAGGAAGCCCATCTTTTTTACAGCAGTTGAGTCATTAACGTCTCAGACAAACGACTTTAGCTTGAATCCAGTTTGTTCCATAGCACCACTTTCACTTACAGGTATTGTTGAAATAATTTCAGTTGCCGATTTTTCCTTTACAAAAAAAATACATTCGTTCTTGCAATGGTTGCTTCCTGGTATTGGTTAAACAAAATGCCTGTTGATTTCATTTCCTTCCTTCTTCCCCTCTTCCATTTCTCATACCATCTTCACCCCCCCCCCTCCATCACATGACCTGTAAACATGTGATTCGGGTTTGGTATAAAAGCTCAGTCAATCTTCATGGCGTCTCTCTTTTAGATCCCGCCTGAAGGTAAGTTTTTTATTTGTTGTTTTTACGTAGAGTCACACAACATGCAAACACGTAGACGCTTGCTTCTTTGATGACTATCACAAGAGACCACATGTATGTCATGGTTTTCTCTTTGTCTGGTCGTGTCAATTCTAGTGTACGACCATTGCCTAGGGGGCAAAGGTACTAGTTTACAATTTTTATTCAACGCAAGTACAACACAGAAACATTTTGTAAGAGCGATTTATTCAAGATGGGCATGTGTGTGTGTGTGCATTGGGTATATCCTCTCAATTATTCAATCCTTTCTCTCTGATAGATTTGTAAAAGTAATAGTCGATGGGCAGAAATCAGAAGCTCATAGCATCAATGCTGGCGTCCCTCAAGGTTCCATACTGGGTCCAACTATCTTCCTGATTTTCATCACATTCTTAGATAATTTGTAGACCTTTATGAAATGACACTACTATCTATGGCAACACTTCAAATGCTGGATATGACTAAGATCTTTTGATTTTTTCTCTTCTGATGATGTGGTGTAATGAGGAAAAAGGTGGCTGGTTAATTTTAATGCATCTAAAACCAAGCTTCTCTCTTTTCACCATAAATGCTCTGATCCCCATCTGACCCCAATTGAAATGAATGGCTCTCGTCTTGGAGAAGCACCATGCTTTGACAAGCTTCAAGTTCGACAAGAAACACTTGAAGAAGGTCGATTCTTGGCCTTCAGGCCAAGATCAACGTGTAGTATCTGTTCAGATACTACCCTTCAATTTTTTGTTCTCAGTTAGTGGAGGAGAAATCCTTCACGACTGAGACAATTGTTTTTATTTTTGTTCCTTTCTCCACATTAAAAAAAAAAAACCTTGGTGTTTAACTCTGCGCTCGTAGGGAGGCAAAGTAAATAGGAACACTCACGATGAGAACAGTCGTCCGACGAATCCAAATAATACGAATAACCAATCATCATCTAAAAATTTCAGAAACGTGAAAATGGACTAATTTTTAATAGGTTTTCCTTTCCACCATTGTTTTATAGCTTTTAATCGTATTACTGATATTGCCGCCAATTTTCCCTTCACTTGTAGTCAAACGAGATCAAAGGATTATATGTTCTCAGCATGGAACTTCTAGTGACACTTAAGTTGGAATAAAATGTTTGAAAGGAAATATGGTTAATATAGAGAAAGGCATGAAAGTTGAAAGAAGAACAAATCATTTAAAGAACATAAAACATTTATATATATACTAGCGGGACCTGTAGAAATTCCACAGCAGCATCTTTTCATATGTAATATATTACTGTTGGGCATTCTGTGGACGTCCAGAATGAATGGAGATCTTGCGTTATTATTGTACCTATTTACAATGCCTACTCACGGGACAGAGTTAAACGGGAGCATTTCCAGTTAACGGTACTGGACGATCTCCTCCCAGAACTTGCTGATAGCAAAGTTTTCTCAACTCTTGATCTAAGGGATGGATTTTTGCACCTGAAGTTAGATGAAGCCAGCACTCGCTTGACCACTTTTGCCACTCCATATGATCGGTTTCGATGGAAGGTTTTACCATTTGGAATTGCTCCAGCCTCTGAAATATTTCAAAGAGAACTATATAATAATGTGGCCGATTTGAAAGGAATCATCAACAAAGCAGACGATCTTCTGGTGGTCGGGATTGGTAAAATGATGGAAGAAGCAACAGAGGACCATGATAGAAAACTCAGAAGGCTGTTGCAAAGATGTCGTGATCGTGGGATGCGATTGAATGCTGAGAAAATGAATTTACGGCAAACATCTGTATCATTCCTGGATCACAGGATAACCAGTGAGGGTTTACTTCCAGATCCTGAGAAAATAAAAGCCATAAAAGATATGCCACGGCCAACAGACATTAAGGGAGTGCAACGATTGGGAGGATTCATGCATTATTTGGAAAAGTTTCTGTCCCACATTTCTGACGTGATGGCTCCAATTCGCAACTTAACAAAGGCGGATGTGCCATGGACGTGGTCTCAGATCCATGAAGAAGCTTTTGAGAAAATCAAAAAGTTGGTGAGTGAAGCACCAGTATTGAGAAACTATGACCCCAACAAAACATTGGTCGTTCAATGTGATGCAAGTGAGAAAGGAATGGGGGCTGCATTGCTAACCTTAGCATATATTAGCCGAGCACTTACAGACACAGAAACCCGATATGCACAAATTGAGAAAGAACTATTGGCAGTGGTTTATGCCTGTGAACGGTTTCACCAATATACATTTGGTCAACAGGTTATAGTACTGACTGATCATAAACTATTAGAAGCAATAATGAAAAAGGAATTGGGGAAATGCCCAAAGTGACTGCAAAATATGTTAATACGGTTGCAATGTGATTGTTCTATACCATCCTGGTAAGAAGATGTTCCTAGCAGACACATTATCAAGGGCATACATTCATGGAGTGAGCAATGAATGTATCGATGATGATGTCCAGGAAACATAATATATTCCAGTGACAGAGGGAAGGTTGCTCGAATTGCACTCAGCCACAAAAGAAGACAGATGTATGCAGATGTTACAGTAAGTAATTGTGGAAGGATGGCCAGAAGACAAAGTACATCTTGACCCAGAGGTGAGTCCATATTTCAGCATGCGGAATGAAATGACGGTACAAGATAGATTAATATTCAGAGGAAACCGAGTAGCCATTAACATTTTTGGAACTATTTTAACAGAAATAAATTTACATTTAAATATTTATTTTGCTTTGATAACATTCTTTCTGTTTTTTTTTTTTAATTTTTTTTTTTACAAATATCAATAACAATCATAATAATAATCGTCCAGTTAACTTGGCGTTGCCCGGACCAACTACATAACAAGATGATTTTCTTCCAATGCCTCCTAGATTCTCTCTGCTGACCAACAGTGATTCCCAAAGAGGCTAAAGAAGTTCCTTAAGGGACAAATAGAATCAATACACTCTGCAAGCTGATTGATGAATGTATGGCCAAATCGCTTAGCAGGAACATTGATTTGCAAGAGAAAATAAATCTTTATTTTATTTATGGCTGCTGCATCTTTACAGACTCCCCTCTGTGCATCTACATTGCAGCGCTAGTTAACAAGTTTTTGTATATGGGTCACCCATTGTGAATAACTCACTAATTACTAGTGCATCTGCCTGCCAGCGAGACAAGCATCACTATAAGTGCGATCAGCTGACTGGTAAGCTTTGCAACTGCTTAAATTTTCACCTACAGGATCAACAAACAATTGTTTTCAATAAAGCTTACGTAAGTGGTTGGGAACTACCTTCAACCAACGACCCATTCATGTTAGCCTACATTAAGCTGATGCTGTCACAATAAACAGCCATGATTGACAAATAAGCTGTTCAGCCAGTTGATACCCATGGGAAAGATATGAATATAGTTATTCTCTTCCTTGCTATTGGTGAAAAAGTAAGGTAGGCTAGATTCCAAATCCTCAGGAAGGGCAACTAGTTTAGGAGAAGGAAAACTGAAAACAAACAAAATTGAGGCTTGTTGTACACTGGTGCTGTGGCCTTCATTTCTTCAAGTCAACTAAACATTTCATTCAAACTGCTAAAAAAAGCAAGGAGTATTCTATGTTCTTCCTGCAAACTCCTGAAATATTTCTTCCTCTTTATGTCTCCCTTGTCTGTTTCATATCTAATACCTGATATCCAGCATCTGGAGAGTATTCAACGATTTTGGCTACTCGAATGGTGCAAAATCGATGGGATTTGTCCAAAGAAAGTCAACTCAAAAGGTTTAACCTTTTCTCCCTTGAACACCGATGACTATGCAGTGATCTCATTTTGGCTTACAATCTCATTAATGGTCATTATGATATACCTCAGGACCTATTATTCACTCCTGTCAAGTACAGAAAGAGGTCTATGCAGACGCTACAAGAAACTATTTCACAGCTAGTTTTGATTGAACTCAAGAAAGGTCATTTTCTCAGATAATAAATGTGTCAACAACACAATTGAAGGAAAATTTGGACCAGTGCTGGGCTACTGTATCCTCTTTAGTGTAAAATTTTACTACCCTTTTGCTACATTGTCATTGAAATATGATTGTTTTATTTTTTATCAAATAAAATAAGTTGAATTGAATTGAATTTGCATCATTTCCTTTACTACCAGATAGAAGCGTTCGGGTTTGTCGTGTTATCCAAGATACACTGAATGTTAAAACTCATTTGATGAGACAAGGGATCTGACGAAAGAGGGACAACTGCATACAGTGACTATTAACTTGGATGTACTTATTGAAAAGGTGATGAAGTCCATTTCTTATATTGAAAACAACTTTATTGAGTTGTCTTTAAATAAAAGAGCAACAGAAAAGGAAGGGTGTTAGTGCTGGAATAAGTCCACGAGTATGGTCGAAACAAAAGGTTAGAAAGTCCATGTGTTATAAAGAAATGTCCTGTTAATAAGAGAAGCTAAAAGAGTTAATACATTAAAGGTGGAATGAATGTCCTTTGTTCGTAAGGAAAAGTTCATATATAAGAATGTTTGCCTACAATACAAAGGTGTTGAAGATAGAACCATGTATGTGCGTATGTGTTTGTGCACGTTTGTGCGTGTGTGTATTGTATTTAGTTCGACGATAGTCATGATGGATTCTTGTGTCTTCTTGTCAAAATCAAACCCAGTTCAAGAGGTCTACAGCATTTCTACTCTGCTCCAACAGAGAAGTTTGGGGCTTGATTCAAGCACTTATAGTTGTTGCCAGTACTATATCTTGCCTAAGAAAAGAGAAAGTAGAACGTGTGTTATCTCTTATATAATTTCTTGACCCACACTCAGTACGTTTAAGAGATTCTCTAATTGGTCAAGCTAGAAAGGAAGTTAAATCCTTGCCCCAATTAGCGCTGAGCTTAGAAATTAAGCACAGATTCAAAAGCGTAACCTATTAGCTTTCGCGGCTGTTATTTCGGTCGGTTATAATCACTATTGCTGCTTGTGGCATGGTTGCAACATACTTAAATGCAAACAAACTGATCGCCATAATAATGTATATATAAAATAATACAATTGAAACGCAGTTGTTAATTAAAATAAGATATACATAATGATTTAATATATAAAATGATTTTAGAAGTTGGATCTAAATTACATTTAAGCTCATTCAGTGGTACGACAAAGGTAACCATAAAGGAACAATTGTGTACACTTGCCACTGGCATGGATGTGTTTAAAAACGTACAAGTAGGCAGCCATGATATACTTGTATAATGAGTAAAGAGCGTTTTCTTTTAACTCAATGAAACAAAGGGCCATTCATAACAGTATAAATTTTATTTTAGCACTTTTATTTAACACACTTTTGAACACAGTTACATTTTATATCGCGCGTGCGTTTGTGTGTGTGTGTGTGTGTGTGTGTGTGTGTGTGTGTGTGTGTGTGTGTGTGTGTGTGTGTGTGTGTGTTCGTCTTTGTTTTTGTTAGATTGTTTGCTACCACCTAACATAAATCTAAAAATATGAAAATAGTTTTGTATTTAATGGGAAGTAACTCTAATATTTTGAGAAGAATTATGGCCCTTACATTCATTTTCGAGGGAGAGTAGATTTCAGTATATGCGAGTCGCACGGCGCACGGGCGCACGGCGCTCTTAAATTGATGTCCTCATCATAAAACTACATTCTTTTTTTCTTTTTTCTTTTTTTTTTACAAGTGAGTCACCACATATCAAAGCCAGGAGCCACTCGAGGATAAGAGTTAATGAGTATACAGTGGAGTGGTCAAATGGAACATGTCGTAGTAATCGTTTGCAGTAGAAATTTGGTAAATTGGATTACTTAGGGGGATAGCTCCTCAAGAGCCATCTCTCACGTTGGACTTGAAGACAACCATATTGTAGTCAGCTGGAAAGCAGGAAAACAGAACAGAGTTCGACAAGCGTTCAGTTCTAAGAAAGAAGCTTGGATCGTGTCTGATTCGCATGACTACCACTGAGAGACTGATCTGGAAACCTTAGTTTTCTCTTGCCTGAAAAATGTGATGTCATTCATCATTGTTCGACCCCTGTTTTTTTTTTGTGTTTTTACAAAGAAGTCACCGCTTATCAACACCCAGAAGCCTCTTGAGGATAAGGGTTAAAGAGTGTACAGTAGTCAATGGGACTATATAGTAATCGTTAGTAGTGTAAATTAGGTAAATTGGATTACTTAAGGGAAACAGCGCATCAAGAACTTGTTTATGTTGGACTTGAAGACGAACATATTGTAGTCAGCTGGAAAGCAGGAAAACGCAAAAGAGTTCCACAAGGGTGCAGTTCTAAGAAAGAAGCTTTGTTCATGGAATCTACATTTAGGTTTAGGCACAGATAAAGAGTGTGGGAAATTATTGATAGTTGTTTTAGCTAGACGAGTATTTTTCATGAAAGTCAGGACAGGGGGGGGAACCATAGATTGGAGTTCAGACGAGCACTTACCATGAAAATAACGATATAGCAGAGTCAGGCTCGCAAGTCTCTTTTGTGGGAAAGAGGTTGCAGGGAAGATAAAGGGCATCCCTCACGAGGCTAAAAAGTCTATTTTGAACTATGTCAAGGCAGGATAAGCTGCTTCTAGCAACTCCTGCCCAGATGTGGCAACAGTACTCTATCCTTGGATGTACTTGGCTCTTATACAGATAAAGAATTGCATCAGTAGTGAGATATCTACTGGACTGATGATCCCACCATTTTTCTAGCAGCCTTAGTAATGGATTTCATGTATGTGCTCCATCTTAGATCAGGAGTAAGGGTCAGGCACAGAAGCTTGCCAAAACATGGAGCTTCCCCAAGACGAGAGCCACTCATTTCAATTGATGCCAAACGGGGATCAGAGCGTTGATGATAGAAAGATAGAAAGTTGATTTTAAATACATTAAAAATAACCAGCCACCTCTTTCCCCATTGCACCACGTGATCAAGATCAGAGGAGAGAAAATCAGAGAGAACCTGGTCGTTTACGGCCTTTGAAATGTTGCCATAGATATTTCATCAGCATAAATGTCTACAAATAATCTTAGAATATGATTTGGGAGATCATTTATATAAATCAGGAAGAAAGTTGGGCCCAAGATGGACCCCTGAGAGACTCCAGCATTAATAGTGTGAGCTTCTGATTTCTGCCCATCAGCTACTACTCTTATGAACCTATCATAGGGAAATGATTTAATAACTGAAAAGACATTTCCAGCTATACCGTAGCTGGAGATGTTGTGGAGGGGATCTTTATGCCATACCCTATCAAAAGCAATTGCCCCAGAAAGGAAGCCTTCATCAAGAGATTCGCTAATCTTATGAGATGTAGCTGTTAGCACATCCACTGTAGATCTAGCAGAATGGAAACCATATTGCATGTCACTGAAGAGATTATTTTTGCTGAGGTGGTTGACTACTTCTCTATTTAACACAGATTCCCGCAACTTACTCATGACACACAGGAGATTGATTGGTCTGTATTGAGAGGGAGATGAGTGATCACCTGATTTTTTAAATACGGGTGTTGTGAAGCAATTCTCCATGAGACAATGCTTAAACAGCTTTGTAAGTAAGGGAGCTAATCCTGGTTTTGAACTATGAAATATGAATGCGTCAGGGCTAGCTGCTTTACTGGAATCAAGGTTTTTGATTAGCTTGGCAACCTCATGCACAGATATTTGTATGTCACAGAGCGTGTTTTCAGACACAGGAGGAAATACGGGGGTGGGCTGATCACATAGGGTAGAATTAGATGCAAAGTTTTTGGTAAAGAGTTTGGCTTTGTCTGATGCTTTGTCCAAGTGGTGTAAGCAAGTGCAATATAAAAGCACATACAGGGCAATTTAGGGTCTTCTCTGGAGATATCCCTACCACATGGAAAGCCATCTCTAATGTAGGCACATATTCCATGCCTATGTAGATCTTGGGGGCAGATTTGGATGTAAAATTCGAATATCCTTTAATTAAAAACTCATCTAGGGAAATAGTCGGTCCAATGCCAGTTTTGCTTAGGAAGAATAGGACTGGTTTGGTCTCCTGTAATTAGATTTTAAACTCTAGAAGGTTGGAACATAGGAAGAGACATGGTAGTGGGGAGGGGTCTATGTTGGAAGTTAGAGTTTTGGGTTTAATCGTGTATTCTTTTTGAAATTGAAATAAAGAAAGAATTCAATTGACAAATTTAATATATGTAATTCTTGAGCAACTCAGCTAAATTTCCTTAAGTCATTCCTGACTTGATTTGAATGGAAATTGTCTACCCCTTTTGCTTACATTCGACGCTAGGTGGTGCATTTATTAGTATGACTATTTGAAAAGTATACTTAAAAATGGAATGGCATTGGCAGTTTTTTTTTCTTTGCAAAAGGAATGTGGGAAGACGTTGAATTCCAAATTGGAGAACGTGTTTATTTTGAGGAAATTTAGCAAGTAAATCTCAAGCCGCAAATTGACAACAATAAATTCCAGTAATAAATTTGAAATTAATATTTTGCATTTCAATTTGTCAACATGTTTCTATACACGTCCATCCAAACAAAGATTTTATTGTTATAAGTTATCAATGGTGTATGATTACTATTTGTTTTGAATTTCAGTTATAAATGTAGATTTATGTGTGTGTGTGTGTGTGTGTGTATGTGTGTGTGTGCGCGCACGTGTGTGTGTGTGTGTGTGTGTGTGTGTGTGTTTAACCGATAAACTCTTAAACTACTGCAATTAACAGGAAATAGTAATTATATACCAATGATGGTTCATAAGTAAAATCTTTGTTTGAATGGACGTGTACAGAAACATGTTGGCAAATTGAAATGCAAAATGTTCATTTCAATTTGACAACATGTTTCTATCACTTTTGTACATGCGTAAATTCATTCATAGCTTGAAGTGATTTAATTTTAAATCTCTCTTTTCTGTCTATAGCTGAAACGGTAGGGAACGTATCTGAAGCGCTAAATGGTTTGGTTTCAATTCTCGCTGATGACATCCGAGTCATTGTCTTTTTTTTAACTTTTGAAATCAGTACTATATATATATATATATATATAGGATTGATATGTAGTTTGCTTGAAGCATTGTGTGGGATAGGTATGTAGTAGAGATTTAGAAAGCTGTCACAATGCGAGGAGTGAAATATAGCCGTTGTTGGTAAGAGAAGACGAGAACAAGTGGCGATTTACAAATATATGTATATATAAAATATATGTATGCATTTATTGATTTGTAAATCGCCACTTGTTCTCGTCTTCTCTTACCAACAACGACTATATTTCACTCCTCGCATTGTGACAGCCTTTTAAATCTCTACTATATATATATATATATATATATATATATATATACATATATATATATATATATATATATATATATATATATATATATATATATATATATATATATATATATATATATATACTAGATTAAATAATGCAATCGGATGATTCTGCTTACAGCATAATGCGAGATAGGTCTAGATTTCTCTGATATATATATATATATATATATATATATATATATATATATATATATATATATATATATATATATTCAATAGAGAAATCTTTAAGGATATTTTACTACTGGACAAGTTAATAAATAAAATTTTTCATTCAAATTCATTTTCATAAATTCATCCTATGTTTCATAACATTATTTCAATAAACGACATGGTTTATCAATTTTGTTTATTTATCCATTTCATTACAAGCAGTTGAGTGCTGTTAGAATATCAGTTCTGTACTCTTTCACTCTTATTTTCATTATTAAAAAAACATAGCATTTACTGTTCATATATGGATGTCAGAGACAACTGGTTCTGAGTTGATCTATTTTTGAATCCTGTTTGAGCTTTTGTGTCAATTCCAATTATTAGGGAAAGTATGAATACGGTTATTCTTCTCTCAACTATAGGTGAAAAAGTGTGTGTTTGGGGCTAGAGAGGAACAACTTATCAAGAAGATAATGTTGCCATAATGTTTCATTCCTGTGCCTGTTTACAAGAACTTTAATGGAATGTGTCCTGATGAACTCATAGCGCTTGTTCTTCCTCTCTATGTACTTCTGACTTACCGGACAACCAGCAAAATCCCACCCTTTCACTGTTGAGGTCTCTAGATGACGGAAAGCCTTCTACTCTAATAGCTTCTTCCCTCAGACTGCTAACTTTGGAATTCTCTCCTTATTTCCTGCTTCCCTGACTGACCTGATGAAGTTTAAATGTAATGTGAACGGACATCTTGCTTCTCAACTCCACACAGTCCCCTGTTAGACACGATCCCAAATAGTAGTCAAGTGGCAATATGCCTTGTTTGAGAGTAAAAAAAGGAAAAAAATCTCTAATAAAGAGACTTGTTGTTCGTTTGATGTTGTTGTTGTTGTTGTTGTAGTATATATTTGAACTTCTGCTTTGTTGTCAGCCTGTTCAAAACGTGTGTGCATGTGTGGAACAGAGAAAACCATTAAGTGACACAGGCGTGCTGATCAGAGAGGAGCAATTGCATACACTGCCCACTAGCTCGATACTACTAGCAACATGCTTTGGAAACCATCATGTTTTTTCCTGTTTAATTGTCATGTGTTGAAAGTGCACATATACAAACACACACATGACAACTGGTAGCAAACGCACTGAATGACCGGGTCAGGTTGTCAGAATTGATATTGTCAATGGTGAAAGATCAACTATTTGAAGTGTGCAGCTATTGAAGGTGAGCACGCCTGCAAAAGCAGGTCACATATATAGCCCAGAGAAAAAGGCAAAAAGAAGACATGCCTACAATCAGCCGGCAAATCAATATTGCACAAATGTGGTTCCACCCACCCACTTCCCGGTCTGCACTCTCCGTCTCTAGCTGTGCACATGCATTATGAGGCAATAACAAAAGAAACAGAAAAAAGGTTTTTATATTTTTAGACAAAAACGAAGTGTATGAGTTTTTTTGTCACTGATGAAAAATCGACTGTGTCACTTATGGTTCAATTCTGCTTTTTATTGGATGTGTATAAAATTTCAATAACAAAATAAAACTCTTCTTCACACAGACATGCAGGTGATTATACATGCTGGTCTTTTATGTGCTTTCCACTTCTTTTCATAAGTGGCCTTCGATCGTGTCGTTTATTAAAGGCAAATATAACTTTTCATGCAGGAAGACACAAGGAGACGTTCACTGAGATTATCAGTTTTCTACATCTTGGATCGTGTCTCATTTGCATGACTTCCACTAAGAGACTGATCTGAAAACCTTAATTTTCTCTTGCTTGAAAAATGTGATATCATTCATCATTGTTCAACTCCTGTTATTTTTTTATTTTTTTTACAAAGAAGTCACCACTTATCAAGGCCAGAGGCCACTCGAAGATAAGGGTTAAAGAGTGTACAGTAGTCAATGGGACAATATAGTAATCGTTAGTAGTGTAAATTAGGTATATTGGATTACTTAAGGGGAACAGCTCATCAAGAACTTGTTTATGTTGGACTTGAAGACGACCATATTGTGTAGTTCTAAGAAAGAAACTTTGTCCATGGAATCTACATTCAGGTTTAGGCACAGATAAAGAGTGGGTGAAATTATTGATAGTGTTTTCAGCTAAAGTGTTTCCCATGAATGTTTGGCAAGGGGGGGGGACCATAGATTGGAACTCAGACGGGCACCTGCCATGAAAATAACGATAAAGCAGGGACAGGCTTGCAACGTCTCTTCTGTGAGAAAGATGTTACAGGGAAGACAAAAGGGCATCCTCTAATAGGCTACAAAGTCTATTCTGAACTCTGTAAAGCCAGGATTAGGTATTCCTAGCTGCTCCTGCGCAGATATGACAGCAATATTCCATCCTTGGATGTACCTGGCTCTTATATAGGTAGAGAATTGCATCAGCAGGAAGATATCTACTGGATCGATAGAAGGATCCCCCCATCTTTCCATCGACATTGGCAATGGATTTGATGTACGTGTACATTTCAGATCAGGTGTAAAGGTCACGCTCAGAAGCTTGTCAAAACATGAAGCCTCCCCGACGAGAGCCATTCATTTTAGTTGATGCCAGATGGGGATCAGAGCGTTGATGATGTAAAGATAGAAGCTTGGTTTTAGATGCATTAAAAGTAACCAGCCACTTTTCCCCCATTGTACCACATGTTCAAGATCAAAGGAGAATCAGAGAGAACTTGGTCGTTTACAGCCTTTGATGTACTGTCATAGATGATAGTGTTATCAGCATAAATGTCTATGCATGATCTAAGAATGTGATTTGAAATATCATTGATGTAGAGTTGGACCCAGGATAGACCCCTGAGGGACTCCAGCATTAATACTATGAGCTTCTGATTTCTGCCCATCAACCACTACTCTTATGAACCTATCAGAGAAAAATGATTTAATAATTGATAAGACATTTCAAGCTATACCATAGCTGGAGATCTTCTGAAGTAGACCTTTATATCATACCCTATCAAATGCCTTGGATAGAGCAATTGCCCTAGAAAGGAAGCCTCCGTTGAGAGATTCGCTAATCCTATGAGATATAACCGTTAGCACATCTGCTGTAGATCTAGCAGAACAGAAACAATATTGCATGTCACTAAGAAGGATATTTTTGCTGAGGTGGTTGACTACTTCTCTATTTAAAACAGATTCCAGTAACTTACTAACACACAGTAGACTTATTGGTCTATACTGGGAGAGAGATGACCGATCATTTGAGTTCTTAAATACATGGCATACTGATGAGATTTTCCAGGGTGTTAGGAAGCAACTCTCCTTAAGACAACGCTTAAACAGCTTTTGTCTACAGCGTTTTACCTCTGGCTCATGTCTCAACCTTATGTCACCCCTCTCTAGGAACGATTCTGTTTGCAGTATAGGATCATCCTGACATGCACTAAATGTGACCATTTTTAAAATTCACATTAGCTAACTTAATCACTACTGACGTAGGATCCTTAAGCTGCAACATGTGTATTTTTAATCATGATTATTATGTGCATACTCCAGAGAGATTTGTTACACACTGATTAACATTGCCTCTGTTCAATTTCGAAAGATGAAGGATACCCCCCGTGGAAGCAGCTGTGCGTGTAATTGTAAGGCAAGGGTTGCACAATCTGCAACCACACCTTTCCTGAATTTGGGTCCAGTGGCAAGGAGAAGTCGAGGACGACTGGAAACAATGCCGAGATAAGCAGAGAGCACATACAGCACCTGAAAGTCCCAAATAGTCACCCATTTAGTGCTGACCAGGTTCAATGTTGCTTAACTTCGGTGATCCAGCGGGAATCAGTGTGTCAACATAATTATGCCGTATTACATGAATACATGAATGAAAACTGGTAATACACTTCTTTTTGTGGCATTCGCCGAGCATCGGGCAATCCGCCTTCTACTGAAAATTGAAGTTTATAGAGGATACTAATTCACATGCTATCTGCATATAGGGATATGCATGATGAATGCAGACTGCATCTTCGCCTTGGAACTTGTTCACTCAGCACCAAAATCAACAAAGTTTAGGCTATATTTGAAATGACCTCTTACTTGTTGATTGCGGTACAATACTGATCCTGTGTAGTTCTAGAAGGTCCACCCTTGTAGGATTTGTCTTCTCTCTTTGAGAAGGAATTAGTTTATTGCTAATTGCCTAAGATGCAGGGAATGTCTATGGGGCTGTCCAGGCATTTTTTTTTCAGATCAGAGTTCTTCCCGTTGGGAGGAGGGCTCACTCCTGACTCTTTGATCTCACTTTCCAACCCTTGTGTCAGATTTCTCACCACGACAGAGAGAGAGAGAGAGAGAGAGAGAGAGAGAGAGAGAGAGAGAGATAAATACCATATCCGCATTATGCGAGATGACATACAGGTTCTGCTATATATATTGTTACATATTAGGGATACTATGTCAATGGCAAGTAAATTAGCTAGTGTGAATTTTGCCGAGGGTCACATTTAGTGAATATCATGATAACCTTAATTTGCAAACAGAATCATTCCCAGAGATGGATGATGTAAAGTTGAGGCAAGGGGTAGAGATCAAATAGTTGACAAGGCAAAATCGAACAATAATGCATGACCTCATGTTTTTTTAGCTAAGAGAAACAAAGGTTTTTAAATCAGTCTCTCCATGGAAGCTGTACGAATGATGTAGAAAACTTTTAATCTAGGGTGATGTTACTCTGATGTCTGTGTGTGTCACTCATCTCAGTAAGTTAGAAAGTAAAGCTAAAAAATAAACAATTAGCTGAGATAACATTAACGTTTCTCCTAAGTCAATAAAATAAAACCTTGAAGAAACTCTCAGCAAACGTTTCCTTGTGTCCTATTTCTTCATGGAAAGACTTTTATTTGACTTAGTTAAACAGATGAGATGATTTTATTTTGATATTAAAAATTGAACAATATTAAAAACATCCGTCTGGAGTTCAGACCTGATTTATGTATGTGTAGACATTGTGATGATGTATCAGTGTGAAACCTGGCCAGTGAGGGCTGAGGACATGCATTGCAAAAAACGATATGATAATGATACAATTGATGTGCAGTATAAGCCTTTAAGATTTGATGATTCTAGAGGAAGATTCAATTTAGACATATCGGGAGATGTGTACAGAACTGGAGACTTTGATGGTATGACCATGAAAGAATGAATGAGAGTTCTTGGGTTAGTAGATGTAGAACAATTGAGGTAATAGAGGAAGGAATATATAGGAGAGATAAGGATAGATTTGAGAAAAAGAAAAATGAATAAATCTGGCCAGATGTAGCTAGTTTGCATTATGTAGATTATTCGGACTACTATTCTCACAGCATTTCGGTCAATATAACTTCTGACCTTCTTAAGGTATGCCTTGTTGAACTCAGAAATCTTTCTGCTGAACTTGGGAATCTGCGAGGAATTTCAAACAGAACTCTTTATTTAATCTATGGGGCAACTTGCTCTCATTCTGTCAGCCATGACCGGGTAGAAATCTTAAGTCATTCATAATTATATTGTTGGTATCGCCTGTACTAAAGATTGAACCTTCAACCACCAGTAATTTTTTTTTTTACTCTTATTCATACCAAACAAGACATGTAGCCACTTAGATGTGATATGCTTCTTTTGTCCCAGCTCGTTTGACTCATTAGTCTAGTGGTCTCCATCGATTCGCTGTTTTGATTGTAATACAGCTTACTATTTCAGTATCTTTCTTCCAAGAACCACAGATTTGTGGAATTCCCTTCCTGCTCAGTTTTCCTTCTATCTACAGCGTTTTTTTTCAAGGTAGGCATCGCCTGTTTTTCAAGTCTTTCAAGCAGGCATCGCTGTTTTTTTTTTCGATAATCATCTTTCGTCCTTGTTAGCTTCTTACATCAAGTGGCTTCACACCATGTCTGGGGCATTTTCCGTAAAAAAAAAATAAGTCTCTTCTGTTTAATGGCAGACGTCAATATCAATAATCTGAATTGCTGCAATGAAGAGTAATTAAATGTAAAGCGGACAGAGAATATGGATCAGACACTTGTTATGTTTGACAAAGTTTTATGAAAGTGAAAAACGTGTTTAATGAAAACAAATTTGCTGCATATTTCTGCTTCTTTTTTCTTACTTGAATCTTCTGTGTCACTGCATAAATGAATGCTTTCTCGTATTTAAACTGCTGATATCATTGAATACATTTGAAACAATCGCGTTCGCTCATAACATAAGACGCATTGTCTGTCTGTCTGTCGTAAATTACTTCTTTTTTTTTCTTTCTTTTTTTTTTTTTTTGTAAACGAATACTTTGTTTAGAAATGGAAAATAATTAGGTTATTGGTTATTTTGATTTACAGCATATCAATCCTTTTCGAGTCATTTAATGCCGAATCTAGTAATTTGGAAAAAAGTTTTTTTATGTCTCAAGTTCTTTATATCTTCAAATTCCCAATCTATTTACGTTTTTGTTTGTTTTTGCCTTTTTTTATTATGAAGTTTTGTTTTGTTTTACAGCATATCAACACTTTTCAGATTATTTGATGTTGAATTTTGGAAAAATGTTTTATGTTTCAAGTTCTTTATATTTTCAAATATTTAATCATGATGTTTGGTTTGGTTTGGTGTTTTTTATTTATTCATTTATTTTTGCATAGGAAAATTGTTTTTGTCTAGTTTTCCAAAAGGGAAAGAAAAAAAGCATTAATGTTTGGTGCATTTTAGGTCAGAAAGCCAGAATCTTCAGACAGTTTGGTCTGGTAGCACTAGATGTAAAATAATGTAGCAATACTAAATAATAAATTACTAACAAATAAAGTAAGTGCCATGACCAGAAATCGAAACCAAAACCTGGAGTTCTTCAATCTGAGTTTCTACAAATCGAGCAATTTAGATTTTCATAGAAACAGATCTTAAAACATTACCTGAATGAAATAATTATAGCTTTGACATGACGTCATATGTTTTTGATTTATATCATGTTTCAAAATATATATCTATAAATAAATATAGTAAATAAATGATTTGTATAAATCTATTATATAAAGGGCAGTTGTCTATGTCTATGTGTGTATGCTAAAAGTAAAAAACTACAAAACAAAGACCCATAATTAATTTTATTTATTGCGGACTATTATCCTCATCTTTTTCTTAGTTGTTTCACAACGTTTTGGCCAACTATTCCTCTGGCCTTCATCAGGTGGTAACCGTGACGGGGTAGGAACTCCGAATCCCCTTACTGCATCCACTGCAATTACTGCCTTCTATAGTTGTTCTTGTCCCACCACATTTTGGCCAAGTAAGCCTTTGGCCGGCTTTGGGTAGAATTGAAACCACTATTTTCAGAGAATTCTCACCTGGAAGTTCCTATCCCATCGCGGTTACCACCTGACGAAGGCCAGAAAAATAGTTGTCCAAAACGTCGGGAAACAAGTAAAAGATGAGGATTATTATCCTCATCTTTTACTTGTTTCCCGACGACAAAATAAATAAAATTAATAAATAAGAATTCCAATTAATGAAATAATAAAAGACCCATAATGGTGGTATACTTTTTATCAGCATTTTCCTTGATGAATAATATCTAGAATTTTAAAAAAAATTCTTCAAGAGTCAATTGAGCCGGTTCCATTAGGGAGGGTCATTTTTTTTTTTTTTTTTTTTTTCAGTGTTAATATGTACTAATTTGGAAAGAAATGTTGAGTGATTCCACAAGGAATTATATAAAGGAGAGTTGTCGATACATATATGTGTGTCCATCATCCAAAATAGCTCTATCAAAGACAGGGACCACACCACACCTGTACATAATTTGAAACTGAACATTTTATTTAATTCCCAGGGATAGATTGTTCTCGTTCTGTCTGCCATGACTGAGTAAAAATGTTAATTAATT
Source organism: Euprymna scolopes (assembly GCF_053919585.1). Lineage (NCBI taxonomy): Eukaryota > Metazoa > Mollusca > Cephalopoda > Sepiida > Sepiolidae > Euprymna > Euprymna scolopes. Next base: position 56,917,726 of record NC_136517.1, on the reverse strand, counting down.
AATTAAGTTATTATTAGTTATTATTACTTTCAATCTTCAGGAGACTGATTGTTAATCAACACCTTCCTGTGTTGTGCCACGGTTGTATGTTGAGAATAATAGATTAAATAATACGAATAATACAAATTAAAAGTCCTCATCTAAAAATAAATTCCAAAATATACCTGCTTAAAGTTTAGATTTTCCACATTGTAAATGAAGGCAAAAGTAAGGCCTTTTTTAACACTTATATTTCCATAATTTTTTTTTTTAATATACCGCTATGGCGACGGAATCAAGAAGTGATTCCTACGAACGCTAAAAAGCAAATGACTCTAATTGCTACCCTCTTTCTTTCTCCACTTTGTTGGAATTCGCTTTCTTCACCACTTCCAAAGCAAGTAAGTTTCACAGAAACGTGTTAAGTCAAAGTATCTACCAATAAAAATCATTTTAAACTCCAAACAGTAACGCATCTATTTGAAAATAATAAGCTAATGCGAAAATGTATTCTCTACAATCTCGGCCCTGTGCCTTTAGGGTAAGGGAGGCGAGGCAAAAAGGACTCAATAACTCACATACTAGTCTTCTTCATCTTGTGCACACATTCTTACACATTAGCGACAGTCAGGTTAAAAAGATGAATTGCTATTCACAGTTATACATGCACTAACAAAAAAAAAAAAGGTAAACCAACGCACATACATAATGCCATGCTGCCAAATACTCACATACATATATTACTTACATACACACATTATTCACACTATGAACATTTTGATTTGTAACTATTTACTCAACTTTCTTTACAAAACAAGAATTTGCATAAATGAACATTTACTAATGGAAAATACTCTTTAATTTTTATAAAATTGTAATATATACATATATTCTCCATCTTCTTCTTTCACTATAACATAATATTAATACCCAAATTATATTAGTTGTATGTGCAGACGTTTGTTGGTCATCTATCCATTTGTTTTTTTTTTTGTTTTTTCCTTGACTGCATATTAACTTTCTACATTTCTGCAAACTCAGTACAACCTAAAAAAACAATTTCTTTTATGAACGTTAACTGGATTTTTCCCATTTGGAAATTTAAGCCATTGGACCTAAAATTCTGGATATTTTGTTTTTTAAAAGGAGTTCCCTTTCACCTTTGGGATTACCAATGAGAATTACTACGCTTTGTTTGCTTTTTTCCCAATTGTTTCATGTATATGTATTTTTTAACTGTTTTTCTTACAATTCATGACTAAATATCATAAATTGTTGTTTCATCCAATGCATCAATCAGCAAATTCTAGCTTTGCTACAATAGGCCTTCGTGGGGAGGCATAGTAAATAGGTACAATAATAATTTGCTAATTTCTTACTGTCTTCTGATGAGAAGAATAGCAAGAGGGGCATTCTTTTAAAACTCTGCGGAATAAGGGCTTTGAAAATTGTTTTTGGAGTATTCTGTCGAATAATAAATTTTAATTTACAGTTTTAAATTCTTTCATTTTCCCCCATATATATATATATATATATATATATATATATATATATATGAAATAAAATGGAGGCGGAAGGACCAGGATACTCAACGTTTTATTTCATATCGTCGGATTTAATCCAGCTCAACAATCATATATATATATATATATATATATATATATATATATATATATATATATATATATATATATACTATTGCGATATTTCACTGAATAATTATTTTTTATAAGAAAACAATTACCACTGACACGTTAATAATTATTATTATTATTTATTTTTTTTTTTCGTGTTTTGAAGTGATTCTGTTTTTCACAGACATCAACAAACCAAACCTTTCCAAACAATGGAGGTTTTCAGCCGAACGATGATATTTTGTGAGAAAAGAAACCACTAGCAACAACCTGCAACTGAACGATCAACCTCGAAGAGCGAAAGTACTGTTTTAATATCTCAAAAAAACGCGTTGGTGTGGAAATCATGTTGCCACATGGACTTAGGGTCTGCACGTTTTGTGCACCTCAGAGCTAAAACTGACGTTATATGCATGGTTTCAGCGACCATTGAATGTCTGAATACATTTGAGTGGTCCTAGTCTAGATGATGTTACATTTGTGATCTAGCTGGTGGGGACTATATTGGACTTGTAATCCGCCGTGTCTGTGGACAACAGTCCGGGGGAGCAGTAGAGGATTACACAACTACCAGACTCTCTCTCTCTCTCTCTCTCTCTCTCTCTCTCTCTCTCTCTCTCTCTCTCTCTCTCTCTCTCTCTCTCTCTCTTGGATAGGGTGCACAAAAAAATATTAAACCTAATATGTTCTGCATTGTCTATCAAACTCCAGCCCCTGTTCCATCATCATAGTGTTGCATCCTTGTGTTTGTTTTACAAGTACTTCCATGGAATGTGCTCTGATGAACTTACTGCACTTGTATCCCTCAATGAAAAGAACCCTTGATAGATCCGATTAACAGCAAAATTACCCCTTTCCACAATAGACTCCAGAAGATTTCTTACTCTAATGACTTCTTTACTCAAGTTTATTGCCTTCGAAATTTCCTCCCTGCTTCTTGTTTTCCCAATCGTGCTGACATGCAGAACTGTAAATGTAATGTGAACAAACAGTTTGCTATGCAGCTTGCTACTCACGTTGCTTCCCTTAACCCTGGTCTCAATCACGGTCACCTATTATGCTTCAGTTGCAACATGACTCGTTTAGATTGTGGAAAAATAAAACTATATATTTTTTTAATATGCACATTTGCTGCTATGTCGTTTAATGCACCTGCTGCGTAATAGTTTCTTCTGATAGCTTGTAGCTATTGTTAAAATTTCAAAGAGATTTGAATAGGTTGTTTTTTATGCATTCGGTGCTAGTAAAAATGAATTCAGGCCGAACCAGAAAAATCGATAATTAATCTTAGTAAAAATCAGTTTTCATAAACTGCTTGAGAGACAATTGATATCAGCTGTGCTCAAGGGGGTGCAATTGTGAAGCAAGGGCTGAGTCAGCACCACTCAGTGGCAAGGAGAAATGAAGGCACCAAATTTTTTTTTTTAATTCATTCAGTCTTCAAAGACAATATGTATCACCTGTAAGTGTACTTGCATGTGTAATTCTGAAGCAAGTATTTCGCAATCATCAACCGCACCTCCTCTGAGTCAGCATTTCTTGATTCCAGTGGCAAGGAGAAATCCAGAACGACTGGAAACAATGCCGAGATAAGTGGAGAACACATACAACACCTGGTATTCCCAAATGGTCACCCATTTTAGTACTTACCAGGCTCAATATTGCTTAACTTTGGTAATCTAACATACTCTTTTAATTCAACAGTATCTAATGTCTAAGCTTGACCCTAGAGGTCATCTTAAATGCTACATTCTGTGTATTGAAATAGTTAAGGATAAAATGAAGAACTATACTGTAAACGTGCAAATAATAAATAAGGACACATATTTCATAAATTTCTGCTGTGTTTATCTGGATCTTTTCCCTACTGACTGCAACATAGTCGCTTTCAAGTCTAATGTTAACAAATACTTTGCAAGCCGTCTTCTTAAGTAATCAAGTCATGACTTTTTCACCCATCGTTTACATTCTTTTCATAATATTGTTCATCATCGAATTAACCATGATTCTCTTTGAGTGGCATTAAAAATATCTCTGGTACCTATCTAACAAAAATAGCTATCTTCTAGAGGTTGAAGGTTCAATCTTCAGTGCGGACGACACCAAAAATATCTATTAAGAAAATTAGTAAAAATATCTGTAAAGATGATACTAAAAATATCCATGAAGAAAATCTTGCGAAAGAATATTCACAAAAGAATGATGAAGCATGTCCAGATAAACATTAAGTAAGCGTAATTTTTTTCTGTTTGTTTTATTTTTGTTGTTTTTTTTTACTGTTAGGTCACAACTTATCAAGGCCAATAGTCACTTGAGGATAAGTGTTAATGAAATAGAAAGATTGTCAACCGAAAAATGAAGAACAATGGTATGAACTGTATTTGGTTATGCATGGTACCAATTTATAAAAAGTATTCGTGGAGACTGGATTTGATGACAACTATGTTGTAATCTTCAGGAAGGCAGTCCTGTGGTAATGCGTTTCAGAATTTTTTTAATTATTAATATGTTTAAAACTTGTAGCACAATGGATAAAATTGCTAAGTAATAATCAGTTTTAATGATAATCTCTTAGAGGTTGAAAGTTCAATCCTCAGTATTAGTGATACTAAAAATATTAGTGTTGGGACGATTAATTAGAGTCGGAATCAGGAATCGGAAAAATCGGAAGATTTGGGGGTATTGGAATCTGTATCGGAATCAGAAAAATTGATACCTATTTTCCGATGGCAAAACGATTCTTTTAATTGTCTTTTTCTATTTCTTTAAAATAAAACTTTCCATTGATGGTAATAATGATAAAATAATAAATATTTATTGAAAAGCTAAAATCGATAGATCATCCTCCACAAATGTATTTTTACATTTAGGAAAATATCTGCATATTTAACATGTCTTTTTACGAAAAGCAGGGGAAATAACAATGCTATAGTTAAATAATTAGAGATTTATAAAGAATCAGAATCGGTAATTGTATCGGGATCGGGAATTTAGCACAGAATCGGTAATTGTATCGGAATCGGGAAAAATATTGGAATCGTCCTATCACAAAAAAATATAATTAAAAATTACTTAGGACTTCTACCCTGGTGGAATCAGATCAAGCTACTCTAATAGCTTCTGTTTTATTTCTGTTTGAAACTCTAAAGATTCCTGAGTTCAACACAGATTTCCGAGTTCAACAAGAAATACCTGGAGATGGTTGGGGGTTACATCAACCGAAATGTTATAAAATACTCCAAATAATACATTATCCGGATTATTATTCTTATCTTGGATGTTATTCTTACAATTTTTTGTCTGATGTAACCTCTGAAATTCATACTAGAATTGTCCATGTAAACGCATATCGTAATGGATAAAGGTGTTAAGTGACAGTCTTCTGGAGGATAAAGGTTCAGTCCTCACAGCAGGCGATACAAACAAGAGATAAAAATCAAAATTACTTACTTAAGACTTAAGACTGGGTCATGGCTGACAGAACGAAAACAATCTTCCTCCAAAGATTAAATAAAGGGTTCAGTCTAGAATTCCACATAGATACCTGATAAATAAACATAAAGATTCAACAAGATGCACCTGAAAAATGTTAAGGAATACATCGATCGAAACGTTGAGAATAGTAGATCGAATATTGCAAATAATCTACATCTCTATTTCTATGATTATATAAAAAGAACTTTGTCTGTGTGTGTGAGTTCGTTCCCTATGAATTCAGACGGAATTTCCATGAACAGAGTTTCTTTCCAAGAACTTCCTCTCAGTGAAGCACATCTCCAAGGGACTTCTTCCTTGAGGACTGCAACAGGCCGCCTTCAAATCCATTGTTAGTAAATACTTACCGTAAACCGTCCCCATAAGAAGTCAAACTTAGTTCATGCTGTTAATCATTTTCAACCCTCTCATAATATCTTTGTCATTTACCTCGTAATCCATCTTGTAAATCCTTATCCTCGAGTGGACTTTTGACCTTTATAAGCGATAATTCTTTTAGTTAAAAAAAAATAAAATAAACAAACAAATAAATTTAAAAAGTAGCAAAGTGCTACCAGATCAGGCTGTCTAAAGATACTAGCTTCCTGATCAAAAGTGCACCAAACATTGATATCATTGTTTGTTTCTTTTTCCCTTTTTTCTTTGCAAAACTCAATCATGTTTTGCAACCCCTTCCCCCTAAAAAAAAAAAACAATTTTCCTCTACAAAACAACCAAACCAATATTTACAGATATAAAGAATTGAAAGTTTTCTTTTTTGTTTTTTTTTTTTTAGTTTTTCTTTTTTCTAAAATGACTGGATTTGGCATTAAATAACCCCAAAAGTGCTGATATGCCATAAAAAAAAAAATTTTTTTTTTAAAGTAGCAAACGAATCCCCTAAAACATTATACGCTGTATAGGTAAGTTGGTGAAAAAAGAAAGTTTTTTTTTTATATATAATTCAAAAAGTTGGTGGTCAATCGATTTCAGTAAAGGGTAATTTAGATATGCAGAAGAGGAGAGGAAAAGGGGAGGGTCTGCATCGTATACACATCTGACAAATTTGGAAATAATTTTTAAACACGTACCAAGGCTTTTGCTGCTCTGCTGTTTATCCATTCGATGCACAGTAGTGAATGAACTTTCAGACGCGATTGTGCCAGCGGCTATTGTTGCAACCCAGAAATGGACAGACAAAAGAAAACGTGACACAACAAACACAAACAGAAACTTGAATTCCTATAAACAAAAATGCAATCAAAAAGGAAAAAAAAATGTCATCAACAAATATGGAAAGAAGACTGAATTTTCTACTTTCTCTTATTTTTTTGTAGCTGAAATGTGACAACATAAAACCTGTATTAATTAATCCTCATAACATAAGCTTAACTGTTTATTAAGCTTTAAAGCCCTTTACACCTAACAAAGGATTATGAATATCATTTTATAAGCTTTTTATAAGCCAGAGTAAATTATATTCATACCAGTCAAAGACACGTCCTCGACAATAGGAGAGTACAAGTTGGACTTTGGGTTTACTTTCGGTAGTCTCATAGCTCTTGCTTTCCTTATTTTGACCTTTAGTCCTCATTTCATGAGCAATGTGTCTGACAAAGGAGAAATAATTGCTGTTTTCCAAATTGGAATCTATCCATTTCACACTTATTATAGTAGTTTTTTTCTTAGAGTCTTACATCAAGTGACTTCATGCCTTATCTGAAGCAATTTCAATAAAAAAAAATCTGTCTAACAGTCAGAGCCATTTTTGAGTATGAGATGACCTTGCATATGTCGGGCAGAGGTATGGTTCTACACAGTTCTAGGAGGTCTACTCATCCAGGTTTTGCCTTCTTGCCCTTTAAGAATTTAGTTTATTGCTAATTGCCTGAGGAGTTTATATCGGGGAATGCCAACAGAGCTGCTCAGGCAAATTTTGCAGGCTCGAGTACTCTTCCTCTAGAGTACTGGCTCTTAAAATTCCATTTTCTCAACCTTGTATCACATCTTCCCGTTGTGGAAGGGCGATAAACACCGTTACTTATGTAGGATACAGACCAAGCTATTTTTAGACAGAATTTTCAAGTTACATTCAATCTTTACTGTGTCTTTTGTTTATTAAATTGTTAGATGAAAGTACAGAATAGTTACAAAACACCCTCCTCTCCCATGTTAAGAATGGGTTTTGAATAATAACATTATTCCAGTATGGTACGTATTCACTAAATACTTACCTGGCACAGGATCAGTAGCATAAAGGAGGGGAGGGGACATACAATCACATTCAAACTATCTCATTTTCCTCATAATACATTTCTTAGTACTAGGATTTATACTTTATTGTTTTGGGGATACATCAAGGAGTTGGCTCTGGGCATCATAAAGGCATCATCAGACTTCTATACACCACTTCACATAAGTAAAACTTACACTTGCTGAAGACTTGCTCACATGCTGGAGCCTTGCGTTTGAATGAGGTATGTTTCAGTTTGGTCTCAGACATTACCTCCTCACTCAGGGGTTGGTTCATCGCTAGTCACTTGAGGTGCCTCTACTGAATGATTTTAACAAGTTCATTCTCATCTGCTTTTTAATCAATCAGAGTGCCCTCTTGGAGGAGCTGGTTTTCTGCACCTTCTGGTGTTACATTTACAATAACAAAATAAAGAAGAGTTCTTTTTTTACATACATAGGGTGTTCACTCAGCGTCTCTTTTTTTTATAGTCGCTTCTTGTTGTTGTCGCTGTTTCATCTAGTGGTTGCTATAGAAATAAGCTTCTTTTCATGAATAAAAAGGACACAAGGAAACTTTGCTGAAAGTTTTCATAAACGGTTATATTTGGAAAGAACTGGCACCAGAGAGAGAGAGAGAAAGAGACTAATATTCCTCTCAATAATTATTTACTTCTTAGCTTTTCTAACATACTTAGATGAGTGACACACACAGACTTCAGGTAGCATTACATTTATATTATGTTACATTGTTAGTGATATCGAAAGAGGTGGAGAGTACTGAATATCTGGCAAGACTTGTTGTCACCCAGATTCCAGGAAATACCACCGGTTATTATCATTGAATAATCTTTGATGATAACATGTGAGAGAACTCCTTGTGAGTAACATTATTATTATTATTATTATAATTATTATTATTATTATTATTATTATTATTATTATTATTATTATTATTATTATTAATAATAATAATAATAATAATAATAATAATAATAATAATAATAACAACAACAACAACAACTACAAGTTTATATTGCAAGGCAAGTGCCACGGATTGGCTCAACTTCACTACAGAGCTGTCTGTTGTTTTGTGACTTTTGCAAAGCAGCATTTTAAAAAATAAACAAAGAAAAATTAGAACATTTTTCACCGAATACAAATAGATTTTAATGTGAAACCCTCCCTCCATCTCCAACCAACTAGCAAGTCCGCTGAGATATGAAATCAGGTGGTGAATAGAAATAACTCTTTTTCTTTTTTTCAAATTCTGTTTCCCCTTCCATTTTTTACACCTTTCTGTCAGAATTTTGCAACTCAGCAAAGTAAGAAAACTCTTGTAACTTCTCTGTTTTGTCTCATCTCAAAAATGATCAACAGGACGAAGTATAACCTTAAACACATTTACTTAACAACTTACAGATTAAATAGTAATGTAAAAGCAGAGATAGGCTCACAACGTCTCTTCTGTGAGAAAGAGGTTGCAGGGAAGAGAAAAGAGCATCCCCTACTAAGCTACAAAGTCTATTTTGAACTCTATCAAGGCAGGATAAGCTGCTTCTAGTAGCTCCTGCCCAGATGTGACAACAGTACTCCATCATTGGCCAAACCTGGCTTTTATATAGGTAGAGAATTGCATCAGCAGTGAGATATCTATTGGAGCGGTAGAAGAATCCTACCATGTTTCCAGTGGCCTTGGCAACAGATTTGATGTATGTGTTCCATTTCAGATCAAGAGTAAAGGTCAAGCCCAGAAGCTTGTCAAAATATGGAGTCTCCCCAAGATGAGAGCCATTCATTCTGCTTATTTTGACATTGTTTCCAGTCGTACTGAACTTCTCTTTGTAATTGTATTTCAGTAGTATGGTTGGGAATTGTACAACTCTTGCTTTACATTGACATGCACAGCAACCCTTATAGGGGCTATCGATTTTCTCTCAAGACTGCGCTAGGGAGAATGAGGAGACAAAGGCAGCAAAAAAAAAACAAAAAAAATCAAACATGACATTAAAGATGCTACTTGCTCGTCTGAGCTTCAATCTATGATCCCCCACCCCTTGCCAAATTTTCACAAAAAACACTTGTCTAGCCAAAACCACTATCAATAATTTCCCACACTCTTTATCTGTGCCTAAACTTAAATGTAGATTCCATGAACAAAGCTTCTTTCTTAGAACTGCATGCCTGTGGAACTCTCTTCCGTTTGCCTGCTTTCCAGCTGACTACAATTTAATTGTCTTCAAGTCCAACGTAAACAAGTCCTTGATGAGCCGTCCTCCTAAGTAATCCAATTTACAAAATTTCCACTACTTATGATTACTACGCTATAATCCCATTGACTAATGTATACCCATTAACCCTTATCCCCGAGTGGCCTCCGGCCCTTAATAAGTGGTGACTCCTTTGTAAAAAGAAAAAAAAAAAATTGGAGAGCACGTACAGAACCCGGTATTCAGAAATGGTTACCCATTTAGTACTGACCAAGCTCAACGTTGCTTAAGAAATAGTGTAGCACTTTCGTGAGTTTGATTTCTCCTCGTGGAATATATAATATATAAAATAAAAATGTCTGTACTTCCCTGACATTGTTATTACCGTTTATCTTGTGTATAAGTCGATCTTGTGTATAAGTCAATGTGCATTTTAAGACCAAAAATTGTGTACAAGCCGACTGTAGATTCTAGACAATTTAAATGGCCCCATCACATGGCCTTTTCTTGCACAGATAATTTCCTTTTTTGGTGTTTTTCTTTTTGTAAGACATATTATAAATTGTTTCTCAGCATCTGCAAGTGATAATCTGTGCATTTATGCAAGTGTGGGTTATTCAATTTTCATATATAGAACCAACCTGCTGCACACTTACATGCAATGAAAGCAAATCTTGCTAATCAGACATTCTGATCAATGATTCCAGGTATAGTTATTGTTTTTGACATGATTTATATCACATATGTAAACGCATACATTACACCAGCCATAATATACACATAATGTGAATGCATGCGCTAAATGTTTTCATTAAATGTTTTCATTAAATAGTTGTCATTAAATTGTTAAAACTTTTTGAACTTAGAGGAGAACGATATATTTTCTAATCTACTAAAAAAAAACGTCATGTTATCACTGACTACATCATATTGAACTTCGGCCTATAGCCACATCTAGAAAGTGAACATTGCGAGAGCTATTCCAATTATTATTAAGCCTCCCACTGAAAAACCGTCGATGTGCTTACATGTTAGCAAACACACTGCAGTGGTGTTCGAAAGGAGTGCGATGTATTACTAGGATTACCGGTATATACAGAGCACACAAACAAAATGGCGTTTTCTATGCTATTATCAAGCACTGAGTCACTCTTTAACAACATTTTCAAAAACATTACCTATACATAAGTTGACCCCAAAAAATAACCTTAAAATCGTCTTCCAGAAATTCGACTTATACAAGTACAATAGAAAAATGCGAGCATGAAAAGTAATATGGTTAAGCTTAAACATGGAAAAGTAAGGGACTAGTTATTAAAACTGGAAAAGAAAAGGACAAGATATTCTAGAAAAAATATAATAAATTTATAACTTAAAATATTGCAGCGTTAAGAATTTTTTTAAAAATTCAATTTGATATTATATAATCAATGCTTCACTGTCATATTATTAAAGTTCTGCATTAGCTAACTATAGTGATGTTCCTAAGTTTTATGCATTCCCTAATTAGCTTAGTAGCCTCTGTCTATTGCTAACGGTTTTATGACTATGGCTTAATAAAGGAAACAAACAAATAAACAACAACAACAAAAAAAAAGATTATTTTTCATGTAAACTAAATAAAAAAACATTTCAATATAAAGATTAAAAAATATTTTTTTATTACAGTATACAAAACAAAATTTAAATGTAAAGATTTAAAAAAAATGTCAATGTAAGAACTAAAAATATATTTTTATTACAAGATATTAAAAAAGTCATTTAAAAATAAAGACTATTTTTCTGTAAACTTTTAAAATATATTTTTTAATGTATCAAAACATTCTCAAACAAAATTCACAGTAAAGACTAAAAAATATATTTTGATTGTTACAGATTTCGAAAAAGAAGCATTTCACAGTAAAAACTATTTTTTTTTTTTAAGTAATGTTTTAAAATTAATTAAGTATTAAAGAGACTTTTCCTCGGTATGCACAGGCAAGACTTGGCAAGACTTCCGTTTAACAGAAAGTGGAACTCAAAAATGGATATGCTTATTAAACGTAACCATTTAGTTAAAATTAAATCAGATTAAATCTCTTTGCATCGGGAATAATTGTGGACAACTTCAAAGTGACTATTCTGCTCGATTACTCAGTAGATTATTAATTTAGTGGTTATCTCCCTTCAACCATCTGTGTGATTCACATGGCTTACAGGTAGCAATATTCATATTTAAATGCGATTCTTACACACACAGCTAACACAATACGAACACTCCAAGATTATGTGATATTTAAGGTATATATTGCTCGTGTTAAAATAGAATGAACATAGGTCAACACATACAAACTACATTCACGCATCTGTACGCGACTACCAAATTATTGTACCAATGTATGAACTTGCCCTTTTGTTTTGCTTAAAATAAATAATGTGATTCTGTATATATACTGGTTTATTGGTTTTCTTTATTACTAAGTCGTTGAACATGCTTTATATGGCTTCACGACAGATGTTTTTGTTTCGATTCTACCTGATGGCATCCAAGTCTTTTTTTTTTTTTTTTTTTTACTTTTTACCATATACTAGGTACACTAGGTAATAATCGATAGGGAATTGGCTCTGTAATCATAAATACGAAATCTGTATAAATTAAAAATTGGGCAGCTAGTATATATAAAAGTGACCTTCTCTGTCTGTGTGCAGAACGGTCTCTACCAAACTAGTCTGTCAATGTTTGGTCTACAGATTTGAAACTTGATATATAGTGGATTCGGACTCGTGGAACAAATTCGATTTGGTTTTTAGCCAGAAAAATAGTTGCTAAGGGGGTCAAAATTGAAACTTGGCAGACATAAGTCGACTACACATGTATATACTATGCATGCGTAAATATACATTTATACGTTTAACAACGCTATTTTGAAAGTTTTGATATGCATATGGACTTAGCTCAGATAGTAATGAATAATGCTGAAGAACTAAATGTTTTGCCTTCGATTCTAGCTGATTGCATCTAAGTTATTTTTTATTTTTAAAATTTTGAATTCACTACTATATATATTAAATACAATATAATAATCAATAGAGAATTGGTTCTATAATACTAAATACAAAATCTTCATGCATTAAAATATCATATTTAAAGATACATTACAACTGAGCAATACCAGGCGGCCTGCTAGTATTTACTAAAAAAAAAAAGCATAAAATCATCATTAATGCCTATACAAATTTCTTTTTGCATTCTGCTTTCACCATTATCTTTAACACTTATATAAAATTTTCCTTCTTTTTTTTTTTTTAATTCCGATGAGGAAACAATGTAAAATGTACCTTTTGTTTCAGAGTATTTTTCTTAGCAAGAGTTTAACCTACTTATTTAGTATTTACCTTCCTCCCACCACATGTGACACAAGGTTGAAAAGTAGATTGGTTGGTTGTTTTTGTTTTATGGCATATCAACCTTTTTCAGGTTATTTAATGCTAAATCTAGTTATTTTGAGGAACGATTTTTAATGGGGTATATTTGTTTTTTTAAGTCGGATTCTATTTAACCCATAGTTGGGACCCTAACAGGTACTACCACTCCGAGTCAGAGTGGACCTGGGAGCAATGGCAATTAAAGGGTGGCTCCACACTCCCCAAGGCCCGCAAGCTGGGGCCTCACCATCGGATATAGTTTTAGGTCATATCCAGGACATCGAAAAGTAGAGATTGAAAAGCCAGCACCCAAGAGAAAGGGCATTCTAGCCTGTTTGCAGCAGCCCTAGCTGCATTACTGGTTGGAGCGTTCTGCTGATTTATGATGTCCTTAAAAGTTTGCTAATTTAAGATAACTTTTAGTGTTTGCTAATTTAAGATAACTTTTAGTGTTTGCTAATTTAAGATAACTTTTAGTGTTTGCTAATTTAAGATAACTTTTAGTGTTTGCTAATTTAAGATAACTTTTAGTGTTTGCTAATTTAAGATAACTTTTAGTGTTTGCTAATTTAAGATAACTTTTAGTGTTTGCTAATTTAAGATAACTTTTAGTGTTTGCTAATTTAAGATAACTTTTAGTGTTTGCTAATTTAAGATAACTTTTAGTGTGTGCTAATTTAAGATAACTTTTAGTGTTTGCTAATTTAAGATAACTTTTAGTGTTTGCTGATTTAAGATAACTTTTAGTGTTTGCTAATTTAAGATAACTTTTAGTGTTTGCTAATTTAAGATAACTTTTAGTGTTTGCTAATTTAAGATAACTTTTAGTGTTTGCTAATTTAAGATAACTTTTAGTGTGTGCTAATTTAAGATAACTTTTAGTGTTTGCTAATTTAAGATAACTTTTAGTGTTTGCTGATTTAAGATAACTTTTAGTGTTTGCTGATTTAAGATATCTCTTAATGTCTGCTGATTTATGATGTCCATAAAAGTTTTTGGTTACTGCCATAATTATGGTTTTATCTGATCAGTGGGGATTGTGATTGTATTTTGGTTCAACACCATCAAGTGTATGTTAGTATTTACCTCCATCTCACCACAGGAAGATGTGACACAAGGTCGGAAGATGGGGATTGAAAAACTAGTGCCCAACTGGAAGAGCTTTCTAGCCTGACTGAACAGCCTTGTTTGTATTACCGGTAGGAGCGTTCAGACGATTAGCAATAAACTAACCCTTTCTCAAAAAGAGAAAATAAAACATAAAAATCTGTATATTCTAAAACTCTACTGATCTCTACCTTAGCTTGACAAAAAAAAAAAATGCTACTTATATCAAATGGTCCAGACCTTGTTGGACCGATTGTCAAAGATGTGTAGTAGTTTCATGCCGATGAATAATTTCTTTTGTGTAAGTTTACATGTTTCCATGCAAAATGATTATTTGTCATCGAATCAGAACTCGCTGCATGGAATGTACTTCCACTGAACCATTAACGATTTTTTTTCCTTGTTTTCTGGAGAGTTGGATCAAAGATGTCAACCTGAACTCAATTGCAATGTGACCGGTGCAGTTGGAATCAGAATGTGGACTAGAGCAGATGTTCTGCATGTAATCGTCCCAATTCATTAGCACCATGGAACCCTTTTTTTCTTAACCTTGAACTTCAACGTTGTTGTATATGACCCCTAGGAATTGTTTGTGAGAGAAAGATATGAATAAAAACTGATTTTAAAACAATGTAAAGGAAGAGTTTGGCTTTCTAATCACAAATTAATGGAAACAACAAAACCAAATATTCTCGTATTACATTATCTTTCTAAAACATAAAAGAGAGAAAATAGTACTATTAAACCATTGCATTCAAAGTCACTACAAATTGAAAATGTAGGTATTTACTTCCTTTCTACTGCAGAAAGATGTGACACAAGGATGCAAGCTGAGGGCACTCAAGCCAGTGTCCCTAAAGGAGAAATACTCTAGCCTTTTGAAAATTGCCTGTACAGCTCCCTGGTAGGCAGTCTCAGGCAGTAAGCAATAAAATTACCACACCAGAAAGGTGAGCGACAACAGCCTGGATTCAAACTTGTCACACACACCCAAAAAAACATCAATATAGGCCTAGTTTTTGATCTCTGATGTAATTCAAGTTTAATTTTTTTAAATTCAAAAACATAATTCAAGTTTAATTTTAAAACTCTACATGAAAAACTAGTCTTTACTTTTAAATGCTTATTTTTGGGGGAATCGTTTTATTTTTTAATAAAATATATTATAATCAAAATATATTTTTTAATCTTAACTTTGAAATTTTTTTAGACTATGTTCATATCTTTCAAATGTTTACATTAAAAAATAATCTTTATTTTTCAATGTTTTTTTTTAATATCTTGCAATAATATATTTTTTAGATGTTTTTCTGTATTTGCTCACCATAATTCATTAATATCTAAATTGAATCATTGAATCCCATCTATCTGATGAAAATTCTATGTACAACAATTTGTGGAAATTATCACATGCAATACTCAGAATTTGTTTTTTTTATATAACTTTTTTAACATTTGAGGGATTTTGCAGAAACATATCTTTATTTTGATTGGCTCCGACCCTTTCTTCTCTGCAACTTCTCTCTTACAGACGTGATGTTGTTAGTGTCAGTAGCTTTTTTATAAATACTATTATGGCATGTATTCTGCAATCTATTCTATCCCACTTCCTCTGTTCGTTTGACTCTTTGGTCTAGTGATCTCTGTCAATTCGTTGTTTTGTTATCTAGTTGTAATACAGCTTCATATTCCAGTAGCTTCTTTCCAAGAACTGCAAGGTTGTGGAACTCTACTCCTGCTGACTGTTTTTCTCCTACCTATAGTCTTGGTCTTTTCAAAACTGGCCAATAGGCATCTTCTATCCTTGCAATAATCATCTTTCATACTTGTTAGCTCTTTACATCAGAACAAGAAATTTCAAAGTGGATTTCTCGTCAAGAGCCATCTATGAGAATCAGGAAGAAAAGGGACTCTTAACAGTCTATATGATCTCTTGGGATCCATTGCTCCTGTTACCATTCAAAACATTCATCTTGAGTGAGCTGACCATTTAAAACAATGTAAGGAGTCCATGCAATTCAATTTTTGTAAGCATTGAGTACACAAGTGTAATGTGGTTGTTAATCTTCAACGGTGTCGTTGCATTTTAACATGTGAAGGTTCTTGCAGAAACGTATCTGTATTTTGATTGGCCAACACCCTTTCTTCTCTGCAACCTTTTTCTCTTACAGACGTGATGTTGCTAGTGTCCAATGTTTTTTTTTTTATAAATACTATTATGGCATGTGTTCTGCAATCTAATCTATTCCCTGATTCCTTAAAAGTGTGTGTTGTGTCTGAGACAGTCACAAGGAAACAAAACAAAGAGAAGAAATTCGACTTGGCTTCTTAAGTTGAAATGAAAGGCATTTATTCATGGTACTTTCCAAAATAACGATTTAAAAGTCTCTTAGTTCATTTCATGTGCCATGTAGTTAACAAAACCCTGCCATCTAGAGAAGGGCTTATAAGTCTCTCATGTCGCCACATGGTGCATTTTTTCTCTCATTTTCTCTCCCTTCTCTTTCTCCGCTGTGACGTCACTTCACACACTGGATCAATCATTTGCATATGTGTCATACAGCTGCCACTACAAGTGCTAGTGGCTCTATTACAGAAGTGCAGTGGAATTACTGGTAAGTTGAGTGAGAATAACCAGTTTGTGTGCAAGAAATGTAATACAATAGAGATGAATAAGTATTGAGATGTGAACAAAAATATATCTGGATGACGAAGCTATCGAGGTTGTTGAGAAGTTTTGTTACTGTGGTAATACCATTGGAGCACAAGGTGGAGCAGGTGCTAGTGTGATCACAAGAGTAAGGAATGGATGGAGAAAGTCCATGAACCTGCCATTACTAACCAGCAGAGTGTTACAATCAAGGGATATGTATGCAGTGTGATGATCTATGGAAGTAAAACCTGGCCAACGAGGGTTGAGGACATGTGTTACATGATACTATTGAATACGTAATTAGAGTCTTAAAAACAGGCTTAGATATGATGACCTCAAAGGAAAATGAAATCGTTATGGTGAAGGGTTATGTGTGTAGAAGAGAGAATTTTGATGGTATGGCTATGTTGAAAGAATGGATGAGAGTTCTTGAGTTAATAGATGTAGAACAGTTGAGGTAGCAGGTTCTATTCATATGGGAAGCCCAATGAAAACGTAAGTGAAAATGATATGGATGAACTTAAGAGAAAGAGGGACAAATGAGGACATAGACAGAGATAGGTTAGCTTGGAAGTCAATTTCTTAAAGCTGCCCAACTTACATGCCAGTATGTAAAATGGATGTTAAACTGAATTTGATGATGATGATGACGACGATGACAACAATGATGATGATGTATGGAACTCGCCTCTACAATCAGAACTATACACATAACTATCTTTATAGAGATATTCTTTGAAGTATTAATTGTCTGATTTCCTAAATTCTTCACAAGACAATGGGATAATTAATCGGAATCAAAAATTTAAAAAATCAGAACTTTTGCAGGTATCGAAATCGGAATTTTTTTTTGCCTAATTTCCAATTCCAAAACGATTCTTTTAATATACTTTTTCAAAAGTTAATTTTCCATTTATTGTGTTTAAACTCTCAGTCATACTAAAATCTATAGACTATATAAACATCAAATTACGATGTAAATTTATTTTCCTTGCATAAAAAATGAAACTTTGCATAAATTCGTTAGGTGACTTTTAAAAGAATGCAGTTTATTTACAAAGTTCACAAAAAAGGTTTAAAAATTAAATATAACATTTTTATTAAGAATAATATCGTCTAATATCATTGATAATAAAATTAAAGGTAAAATATAAAAAAGTGTTTTTTAAAATTTTTTTATTCAGTTCATTTAGTTTATGTTGCTGATCTTTTTTTTTGTTTGTTTTTAATTATATAGTGGACATTTGTTCAGTGAACTTTTATCTAGTCCCTCAGTCAGTATTGGCAAATCTTAAAATGGTTGGCCAAAAAGTGCGAAAGTAACCTTTAAACATTTTCAGAGTTTAATCTTGAGTTGAATTAGGTATAAATGATTTCATGAATTTAAAGATTTTTATGTCTACCTCTGTGTGAGAACACACTTCAGCATCAGTTTTTTTTTTTTTTTTTTTTTCCTCCATATCTGGTTGTAAAACAAAATTTGTAAATATATCAAAAGTGGGTTAGGATGGAGAGAGAAGACAATAAAATCAAAGACATTTATAAAAATGATTCTGGTTATTAATATTATGGAAACCGTTTTGCAGTTTAGTTATTCTTTCCACTGACAAGACCTGTGACAGACTGAAAATTTTCTAACATTAAAATGTTAAATGCATTTTTAAAACTATTTTAAAGACATTTAAAATGTGTTTTATGAAATAAAAATGCTAATATGCTTTTATTAAATTTTATTTCATATTTAAACTTATATTTAAATGTATATTTGTAGAAATTAAATATATTCTTTTACTTTATAAGATCTTATAAATATTATTATTATCATTATTGTAGATTTGATGCCTCCGTTCAGTCTTAAGAGACAATGGACACTCCAGTAAGGATATCTGCGTGTGTAATTGTGAGGCAAGGGTTTCACAATTTGCAACCACACTTCTCCTGAATTGGTACTGCTTGGATCCAGTGGCAAGGAGAGGCCCAAGACTGACTGGAAACAATGTCACGATATGGAGAGAGCACATACAGCAACTGGAATTCCCAAATGGTCACCCATTTTAGTACTGACCAATCTTTGTTGCTTAATTTTGGTGATCTGACGGAGACTGGTGTATGAATATGGTCATGCCGTATTGTAGATAAACAATCAGTTAAATAATCCCTCCAAGGGTCAAGTTTTTCAATGTAATTATGTAATCTATCTATATATAACTATCTATCTATATATCTATAAAAGTGAACGTGTCTGTCTGTGTACATTTCTCTACGCAATAACTGTCAATTTTTAGTCTGCAGACTCGAAATTTGATATACAGGGTACTGAGATTTGGGAAAATTTATGTGATCGGTTTTCGGCCAGAAATTTAGTTGTTAAGGGGTCAAAGTTCAACGATTTGACCTTTGAGAACATGTGTTGCATGATACTATTGGATACGTAATTAGAAACTCCTCCAACAATTTGGGGTCTAAACACTTGAAATTTTAGATATAGGTTCCTTGGACACGGATCTAACTTAATAACTTGATTTGAGCACAAAACAATAAATGTTAAGGAGTCATAATAGGGGTCAAAGTTAAAAAAATTTACCTTTTTTTTTTGCTCAGCATACACCTCCAAATACCCGGGCACCCATGCTAGTATATCTATAAAAGTGAAAAATGTCTATCTGTCTGTGTACATTTCCCTACACAATAACTCTGTCAATTTTCGGTATACAGACTCGAGATTTGACATAAGGGGTATTGAGATTTGGGAAAATCTTTTTGATCAGTTTTCGGTCAGAAATTTGGCTGTTAAGGGTTCAAAGGTGAACGATTTGAACTTTGAAAACGCTACCAAACTCATCCGCCAATTTTGGGTTTAAACACATAAAATTTTAGATACAGGTTCTTTGGACATGGACCAAACTTTATAATTTGATTTGAGCCCAAGACAATAAATACTAAGGGATCAAAATTGGGGTCAAAGTTAAAAAAAAAAATTTACCTCTGTGGTCTCTTCCAAATTACTCAGCAAATTTTTAGTCTAAATATTTGAAATTTTACATAGCGTGTATTCAGATATAAGGCACGATTTTTAATCAGTTTTTGGCCAAAAATTTGACTGCCAAGGGGTCAAAGTTCAAAAGATTTTACATTTACGGTCTCTAGCAAACTATTAAGCCAATAACTTGAAATTTTAGATCTGAGTTATCTGGACATTGGTCAAATATTTTAATTTGATTTGAGCCCAAAAACAATAAATGTGTAGGGGTCAAAATTGGGGTCAAAGTTTTACCTCTGCAGTCTCTACTAACTTTTCTCTATAGTAGTTATGGAAGTCTATTATATAGAAAGGCATTACTGTACATATTCACACTTTTTAATATATACATATACACAGAAAGTTATGAAGAGTACATAGGGTCCAAGCAAATCCGTGCTGAACTACTAGTATATTTATAAAAGTGAAAATGTGTGTATGTGTCCCCCTTTATTAAAAACATTTTTTTATGTTCAATTGATTTCAATGATTTGAATAATCAATATTTTAAAATAAGCAAGAAAAGCTTTTACTCTTTCCTTGTCCTCATGGACACCGGGAAGATATTTGAGATACAATTTTTTTCATATTCACTGTTTCATTGGCTATTACGTTCTCTTCCCTATTCCTTTTTCATAAGCAGATGAAAGAGAGAGAGAGAGAGAGAGAAAGGGGGATAGAAAGACAAAGAGGGGGTATTTAAAGAGAGAGAAAGAAAGGAGGATAGAAAGAGAAAGAGAGAGGGGGGATAAAGAGAGAAAGAGAAAGGGGGATAGAAAGAGAGTGGGGGGATAGAAAGAGGAAGAGAAAGAGAGGGAATCACCATTATATACTTGCCTCCGTGGATCAATCAGGTAGTACGCCATACTTAGAGACAAAGATTATGAGTTACAACATCACCCAAGAAAGAATTATTTTTATTTCAATTTTTTCCCCCTGAATGAACTTCGACATTTCAAAGTATAATATTAAGCAGACTGTTTAGTTTTTCTGTTATATTTTCTGTAAGCTTTGCAATTTACTTTATAAATTATAATCCCAGGTAACGTTGGGTATCCTTGCTCGTATCTAAATAAAGGAAAACAACTTTTTCAATTATAAACAAAGGTTTCTGGTCACACAGAAAGTAAATATACAGAAACTATAAGGAACTTGACAGGAGTACTTTAACCACTGGGCTTTGGATTCTTGTGAGCAAGAATCCAAATAACACAAAACTTTTTGTAGTTTCATTGTTTTGTAGTCTTTTTTAAAATCAAATGTTAAAATCTTTTTAACCGAAAAAGAAAATTTCTTGTTTTCGTAAATAAAAAGTTTTTTTTTTTTTTTTTTTAATAGGAAAATGTTTGAAAAAAAATTGTTACAAAATGCAAGTGAGTTGTCTCCCTTACTTTATCAGCATTAAACAATGTGAAGGGACGAAAGCAAAGCTTGTTCTCTAACCTGAACATTTTATCTGGAAATTAGGACTTCATGGTATCATTTTGTGGAGACATAAAATCCTATTCATTTGCCTAGCGTTGTTTCCAAAGTTTATGTGCAGCTTCTATCTACTAATATAAAGCAAGAGTATCTTAAAATACACTGACATCATCGTTTAGTTTTAGTATGTATGACAATGCAAATGTCATGGAGTCATGGACTCCAAGCTCGGCTACATTTCATGCCTGTTTTTCATATAGTAACTGTCTTGCCTGACATTTTGAAAAAAAAAAATCTATAAAAAAAAATAAAAAATAAGCTAGATAACTCAACAATACTTCAAAATTTGCAAGATTTATGTTGGAAAATTCCCATTAATCGTTTAAAATTGATTTTCTTTATTAAAATAAAACTAGATGAATTTATGTGATTTTTTGGAATATGATATTTTCGTTTTGTCTCGGGGTACATAGATCATACAAATTTTTCTTTATTTTTGTTTTTTAATATGGTGGAATTCTGGACAAGGACAGACTTTTGTTTATAATGTTAAATGATAACAGAATCCATTTGGAAAACGATGTTTAAAGGGAGATAATTCTCTGTACTCTAAAGTTTCCTTCTTTGTTAAGAGACATTTTGAAGCAGGATTCATCTGTCTAGGGTTATCTGCTCCTGCATTGACCAGACGACAACAGAAAATCAGGGGAATCCAAAATGAGGGAAGTTACTGATATTGACCTAGTGATCCTCCTCATTCATATTAATTTTTTCAGTTGTAAAATTGTTAATAAATCATTTTATATTGTTGATTGGTATAGAATTGTTTTTCTTCATTTTATTTCATTGTATTTGTGTCTTATAACAAACTACTTCTCAAAAGTGAGATAAAGTCTCTTGGTACATTGGTGATCTTTTAAATCAAGGCATTTCAGATGAAAATATTATTACATAATAACATGTCATGGCGAAATTAGTATAAATTCCATATATTATGAAAAATGATCACGTAGAAAAATGATTACAAGTAAAAATAAAATTCATTGAATTATTGAGTTTTATTGTATGTTTTAAGGTTGGAGAGTTATACAACTAATTCAGTATAATAAACAAGGGAGATAACCATCGACTAAAATTGACTTAAATTAAAAATCTGCTATCTTTAAACACTGTATCTGGGAACTTAATTGTGACTGGTTTTTATTTAAAATATTTCTAGCAAACTATCTACTGGATCATTTTTTCATAATTTTTGGAATTTATACTAATTTCACCATGCTATGTAAATATGTAAGGTTTTCACCTGAAATGCGTTGGTTTAAAAGATCACCAATGTAAACAAGCACCGAGACTTACCAAGTTAAAAAAATTGCATCATTAAAACAATGGTGAAAAAAAAAAAAAAAAAAAAAATCAAAACTAACACCACTATAGAAAAAAATGATGAAAATATTGTTTATTATAAAAAAAGTTTATACACAAAGAAAAATATTTTGAACATGGCGCAGTGAGTCTCTTTGGTAGTATTCTTGTTTTTTTTTTCTTTCATTTATTGCAGTTTAACACCCATTTCAAAGCACAAAACTGAACTTGGTGATCTCTCCTTATCGACCATTTTCCATTTGGTAATCAATTGCATCTGAAAACAAAATTACAAATTAGAAAAAATAATATGAAGAAAATGAAAAAAGAAAAAACAATTAAGAAGAATGAAAAATCAAAGTCGGGCTGAACTGTTAGTATATATATATATATATATATATATATATATATATATATATATATATATATACTAGCAGTTCAGCTGGCTTTACTGGTGCCCTATGTACTGTTCATAACTTTATGTGCATATGTATAAAAGTTTGACTCATGTCCAGGTAATTTCCATCTAAAATTTCAAGTGTTTAGACCCGAAATTGGCAGAGGAGTTTGGTAAAGTCTGCAACGGTCAACTCTTTCAAATTTTGACATCTTGGCAGCCAAATTTTCGCCCAAAAACTGATTAAAATTTTTTTTTCCCAAATCTCAATACCCCTTATGTCAAATCTTGAGTCTGTAGACTAAAAATTGACAGTAGGTTGGTAGGGAAATGTGTGTGCGCACACACACACACACAATAAATAAAGAAAAATTGTTTATTGTTGAAAGAAACCGTTGTGTTTATACTGTTCCTGTTACCCTGCTTACTTATAACTGTCACTTTCTGAAATATCATTTAGATGTTTACATGGTAACGACCAGGTGACTACAGGAATTTACTTCCATTTAAGTGATAGAGGGTTCTAGTGTATTTTACCACTTTCACTCTAGTCTTACCAACAAAAATACCATACCCTGAACAATATCCTGAACAATACCCTGCCCACCAGATTAGTACGCACAAGCCAAACGACACTGCAACCACCAATTTCTGTTTGTTCATAGTATTTGCATGTGGGAATTCTGACAGCAAGTATCAAAGTTACATTTCAGGCATATTTCATGGCAACATCACCCCCCCCCTCACAATATGGAGCGTCTATTCCGAATACTGTTCCCAACATGAGGAGGTAGGGGGTTGGGCAACAATAACACCGTACTATAATTTTATATACAGGAGGAGGCATGCACCACTGGGCAACACCAGTTAATGGGTTCTGCTAGTATATATATATATATATATATATAGTCTAAAGAAGCTTTGAATAATAAAAAAAATGTAAAAATAAAAATGAAAAATGCAGTTTAAATTCCCAGAAAAGAAGCAACTAGCTTTAACCTATCGCAGACTTAGTACCTACATAATCCGACTTCTAAAAAGTTTATAACTACAAAAGAGAATTCATTTATATAAGGAGAGAGAAAAAAAAAAGGCCTTAACTAAAATTGTTAAATAGAAAGAGACTTAGCACTTGCATAAGCCGATTTCTCAAAAGTTTTAAATTATAAATGAGAATTTTACTATATAAAGATGAAAAGAGAAAACCTTAACTAAAATTTAGTAAATAGAAAACGGGGATCCTCAGCTGCTTACCATGCAGCTGTTTCGGAGATTTAAAAACAGGACAGCTGTTAAATACATGGCTCTCCAGTGGATAATACGACTTCCCCATAAGAAAATGTAGAATAATATGATTACTATTTATACTAATATATAAAAAAATAATAAAATAAAAAAAAAACGAATAAATAAAGAAGATAAACTATAACTGAGTAAGTGAAGATTACAAGCTGTATTCTGCGACATGTTAACTAGCATATAAATGCTATAAGAATGAAAATGCATAAAAAAAAGGCAAATAGATAAGAGGAAGGAAACCTAGCCACACACACACACACACACACACACACACATATATACATACACACACACACACACACACACACACACACACATATATATGAATATACTTCAGAATAACATTCTCTAACAATCAACTGGTATGGAAACCTGTGATTATAAGTCTTACAAAATATTATTGGCAGCAATATTCTATAAGTACTATCCCATCTAAATAAAAATTGTTCGATATGCAAGATAGAGCAAATAAATCAAATTTTAGTCATTCAATAAATTAAAACATTTATGACGTGAAATGGTTAAATTTCAAATCAAAAGATTTTTATTATTCTATGTACGAGATACATTTGAAATATATTATATAATATTTCAATTGTATTCTTTGTCTTACATAGAATTATAAAAATCTTTTGATTTTAAATTTAACCATTTCATGTCATAAATTTTTTAATTTATTGAATGAACAAAATTTGATATATATGAATATGTATGTACATATATATATATATATATATATATACACACAGCGTGTCCCAATAAAATGTATACATTCTTTAAATGACTATAAAACCAACATTTATTATAAGAAAGAAAAATTTCACACATCAAAATACAGTGAACAAATATATGGAAACCAACTAATTATTGAAAGTGTTCAAATTTTTTACCATTGTGGTCCATGAACAGCTGATAACGCTCACTTATTGAATCGAAAACGTTCCTATTCAGTTCATTGGTATGTTGACGCATCTTCTTTCAATAGTTGCTTTTAACTCATTCAGTGTTGCTCATTTTGTGGTGTAAACCCTGTGTTTAACATGCTCCTCATCCTCTGCCCACAAAAAGAGAAAACTCCAGGGAGGGAGGGGTCAAATTCAGTGAGCGTGGACAGTACTCGATACTTCCTCTCCTCCTAACTATCTGTTTTGCAGATGACTATCAAGATATGTTCTTACGTCATGATGATAGTGGGGAAGTTCTCCATCCTGCTGGAAGTGCCATTCTTTATTCCTAAACATCTCTTGGGAATGTGGCATAGCATATTCATGTAGCAAGTTGAGATAATTTAAAGAGTGTAGACACTTTGTATATATTACATTGAACTTCTAAAAAAGGATTGGTATACACAAAGAGTAAAATTTAACTGAAAAAATATATTTTACCAAAATAATACACACACATATATAAATATTATTTGTGTGTCTGTGTGTGTATAAGAACAAAGGAGACCGCATCAACTGCAACTATTAGAGTTTCTCCCTCCTTAATATTGTAGGCAAAGTGTTTGCCCATGTTGTGCTAGCCTGCTTGTAGATCCTCGCCTTTCACATCTACTCCGAGTCCCAGTATAGCTTCAGGGCTGGCTGATAAACAGTAGACATGATCTTCTCACTAAAATAGCTGCAGAAGTGTTAGGAGCAGTGCATGCCACTCTACATTGCCTTCATCAATCTCACAAAGATATTTGATTTGGTCAGTCAAAGCAGACTTTTTCAATTGATGCAGAAAATCGGCTGCTTGCCCCACCCTCGCATCTACCTGAAGTAGTCTCATTCTTCTACGAGAACATGCAAATCACAATCTGCTACAATGGAGTTACCTCTGAGGTTTTTTCGGAGTTTAGCAGGACTGCATCCTCACGCCTAGACACTTTAGCATCTTCTCCATGCTCCTCAAATATGCCTTCAAGGACTGCAGCAAGTATGTCTACATCTACACCAGGTCAAATAACAGACTTTTCGGCATGGCATATTTCCATGCCAAGACTAAAATTACAGAGGAATTCATCTATGAGATGCTCTTTGCCAATGACGTAGTCTTGACATCAAACACTGAAAACAGACTTCAGCAACTTATTATCTGCTTTTCTAACGTCTGTCAGAATTTTGGATTGACTATCAGTCTGAAGAAAATGAACGTAATGCCACAGTGAACAGAAACCTCTGTAAGCATGTCTATTGAAGGGTATAGCCTGGATGCTGTCATAGACTTCACCTAGTTTGTATCTACAATGTCCAGTTCACTCTCCATCGACTTGGAGATCAACACCAGGATAGCCAAGGCAGTATGAGTTATGTTCAAATTAAGCCAGCGAGTGTGGAAGAACTCAAAGGTAACTGAAAGAACCAGATTACATGTCTACCAAGCTAGCGTGTTCAATTCCCTCCTCTATGGCAGCAAAATATGGACAAGGCATGAGAAGAAACTGAACAGCTTTAACATGAGGTGTCTGCATCACATCTTACAGATCAAGTTACAGGACAGGATCCCCAACACTGAGGTACATGGACGTGCCAACACATGTAGCATACACACAATATACTCTGAAAGACAGCTGCGATGGTTGGAACATGTTAGGAGGATGGTTACAGAATGCATCTCCAAAGCGCTTCTTTATGGTTACTAGCGATCACTCTGTTTCGCGACTGGCAGTACGACAAGGTAAGCTCAGTGCAGAAGCTGCGTGTGAATAATCAACTTCTGTGAAGAGAGTCAAGCAGAAGCAGTGACATCAACAGCAATCATCAACCTCTATCTGTACCAAATGCATCAGAGACTGCCACTTCTAAGTTGGACTACAGCTAAACCTGGCAGTGCAGATATATACCAGAGCTACATCATTGTCTTCTGAGACAGACGATTGTCACTGTATATTTACATATCATATATATATATATATATATATATATATATATATATATATATATATATATATATATATATATATATATATATAATTATTACTAGAAAAAATAACAATAAAACTCAGTGTAATCATATAAGCATGTAATTTCAGCTGGGGTTTCAAAACATAGTGGTGATGCATTCCACCACAGGTTCTATAGTTAAGGTATTGAACCTAGGTGTAGTTAGCAACGCTGATGAGCCACTGGTACATTGAAACACGTGTCCATGGACAACTTTTACTTATAATAATTAAGTGTATATATTTATATATTTATATATATTATTGTTATCAAAGAGTAAATCTTTAACACAGCAAAACTTATCAAGATAAGAAAAGTTCAACTCTAATAAGAGGACCAAATAATATTAAATGAAAGATGAGGAATAAAAGTTATATATAACTTTATTATATCAATAAGGAAAAGTTAAGGGAAAAATTAAGAAAAAAAAATTCTCTTAAGGCCATAGCAGTTTGAAGCTAAATACTTCTCATCAGAAGAGAAGGGCCAGAATTATACAAATTGCAACTATAGAAAAAACTAGCTTAAAGACATTTAGATATGAAATGAGAATGAAGGAATAGGATAATATGGTAAATAGTAATTAAAAGTAGGCAGAAAATATAAGGGTAAATTGGAAAGGTAGTATATATGTAGATAATAGTATATATATATATATATATATATATATATATATATATATATATATATATATAATAAATTCCACAGCCAAACAACATATATGTATATATATATGGGCCACTATGAAAAATAAGGATAATAAAAGAAGAAAGGAAAAAATAGGGAAGATAGAAAAGAAAGTAGAGAAAAAAGGAGACAGGATAGAAACAGTAAATAGGGGATATGGAAATACATATATAACTAGAGAAAAATAAAAATAAAAAATATTCAGTTTATGTATTTCATTTAGTTAATTATTATAGATAAAATAGTTATCCATGGACACATGTTTCGTCATGTCTATGGCTCATGATATATGTGACGGATACTCCTGTCAATTTTGACAACTAAATTGTTTGCAAATCCACATAGATGTATGTATCCCAAACTAGCCTAGTTTAGGATGCGAAAACTGGTAAATAAAGTTAAATTTTCCTTAACTTCAACTTGCAATATCTCGTTTATTTTTTGGGTTATTTTGATAACGTTTTGATTTAAATAAAACTTAATCTTTTTACTTTATAGATATATAATTCTTTTTTTGTGTCTTTAATAGCTTTTTTTCAAGGCTAATTCAAGTTATGTCACAAAGTTTGGTGAACACCGCTTTATTTTTTACAGAAAAAAATGTTGGTGTTTTTCAAATTTGGTGCGCGTGATATTGTGAGTCTCTATGTATAAAAAAAATAGTACCATTTTAAAGAAAAAAGGTCACTTATCAATATGGTGAGCTTAAAAAAGGGTTTTAAGTTGTTTTTCATAAAAAAAATCCAACTTGAAAACTTCAGTGAAAGAAATATGAAAGAAAGTACATTACTTAAAAAAATAATAACTGAAAATATAATTAAGTTATGTGCACGTGGCGCATAAATGAAAAAATTAATTTCACTATAAAAATCATTTTTTGTTTATTCAATAATTCCCGAGACGGTACTTCTACAGTTTATCGCCGAAAATGGAGACACCATTTTTTTTTCACGTACCTGTCGTTAAAATCCGAGGGAGAAATCAGTATTTTAAACTCTGCCCGAAGTTAGAAATAAATAGCAAAAAAATTAAACTAGATATTAATTACTTCCGGAAATAACTATGAAAAAAAGTAAATAAAGAAAGTGAAAGAGAACATATATCCGGGTACTTGTTTAATTGAAAATGTTTCGATTTAATTACTGAAAACAGGAAAATTTTTCATGAAATGTATATATATTTTTATTATTAAAAACAGAAAATGAAAAACTTATTAAAAACAGAAAATGAAAAACTTATTAAAAACAGAAAATGAAAAACTTATTAAAAATAGAAAATGAAAAACTTATTAAAAACAGAAAATGAAAAACTTATTAAAAACAGAAAATAAAAATGACATATTCATAATTGTCTAAACTGGGCTAGCACCGCAAGCGCCATTCGTTATTTCCGGAAGTAATTAATATCTAGTTTAATTTTTTTGCTATTTATTTCTAACTTCGGGCAGAGTTTAAAATACTGATTTCTCCCTCGGATTTTAACGACAGGTACGTGAAAAAAAAATGGTGTCTCCATTTTCGGCGATAAACTGTAGAAGTACCGTCTCGGGAATTATTGAATAAACAAAAAATGATTTTTATAGTGAAATTAATTTTTTCATTCATTCGAAAACCAAAACATTTACTGTATTAAAATATAATTGTAAAAACATTTATTGAAAAGTAAGAAAATATAATTTTAATAAAACAATTTTGTAATGAAAGCAACATTGGATTTTTATAAAATAGTTGTTTTTTGTTTTGTTTTGTTCGAACAAATAAATAATTTTAATGAAACATTTTTTTTAAATTAAAGCAACTTTAAAGGGTCAACAAAAAATTAATTTAAATGAAACCGAAAAATCATTATCTAGTTTAATTTTTTTGTTATTTATTTCATGCTTCAGTCATAGTTTAAAATATTGATTTCTCCCTCGGATTTTAACGACAGGTGCACGAAAAAATATGGCATCTCCATTTTCGGCAATAAACTTGAACAGGTTGTGTTAGGTGTCAAAATCAACACCAGTTGAAATAAAGTTCAACTGGAAGCTGCTCTCTCTGACTACTTGAGAAGAAATCCAGTTGATTCATTTCCACCTCCAAAGCAACAAAAAAAGTCCTTTAGTGAATCTGCTGAACATTCAGATAACTTCTGCAGTTGTGATGAAGAACCATCTCAGAATATCTTCAATTATGAGCATCAAGGACAATGAGTTGCTGTCTACTATGACACCAATTTTTACATTGGCCAACTCATTGAAGTTATATCTGCATCCAGCACTGTAATAAAATTTTTATTGCAAACCAAAGTTAGAAAAGATTTTTTTTCGATGGCCTTTGTCAGATGACATTGCACAGGTAGAGTCAGCATTTGTTTACAGATAGGGTTTGAGTTAATGCCAGTTTCAAATGATGGTAGGATTTGGAGTGCTCTTGATATATCTACCATAGCAGAAGCTTATGAAAGAATTCTGAGAGAAAATCAATAAGGAAAGGAATTGTAGTAAGACCTCTGCCTTTAAAATATCTTGCTTGTTTACTTGTCTTTTAAGTTGAAAGTTTTTCAATGTTTGAAAAAAATGAGTTATGCCTTTTTGTATAACAAATTTCTAAATCTTATTGTTGTCAGCCCTTTTTTGGTGAGTTTAAAATTCCCCAAAGTAAAAATATTTCTGTGGCAAAAAGTTTTTTTATTAGAAACAAGACAAGCATTTTTTTAATTCCTCACCCAAAAATTAGTAAAGTTGCAAAGTTTTAAGCTTCTACCTCCAATGGTTACATTTTTACAGCAATTTCAGTAACGTATATTTTTTACTCATTTTTTAACCCTTTTTTGCCCTTTTTACCAAATTGTCTGTTCAACTGCTTTTACATGGTCCACAATTGAGTGGTTTTATAAATTTATAATTAAAAGAAAAATTATCTTGATCTCTAATGTGTTATGAATCATACTAAGAAGATTCAATACATTAGCTATTGAAATTAAATTTATATGAACGGTCAAAGTTGCATTTCCGTGTCATATTTGCACTTTTTTTCCCATTGGTAGTGGGATTTTGCCTAGTGTTTAGGTTGGTTTCATCTAATAATTATTGCTTTCATTAGTATTAATTTTCATTTACCACAAGATGACATTACATTTATAAGGATTTTTCACTTGTTAGTAGCTTACATTTTTAGTTATATACTATGAAATTTGGCTTCTGGACCATGATAGCAAATTTTCAACTTTCCGACAAACTTTAAACGATCATAACTTGATGGCTAATTGAGCTACGAAAATAAATTTGGTACTTTTGTTTATGGTTTACAAAAATCTATATGACTACATTAATTTTGTTTAGATATAATGAAATTAAAATTTTGGTTTTGGATACTTAATAGATGATTTGTTTATAGTGGTGAAGGCTTTGTGTAGAACCATCCACACTTTTTGGTACAACTGCTAATCTCAGTTGGTGCAATGGCCAACACAGGACAGAGCAAATATTTCATTTTCGAATACCAAACAAAAATTAAATACATTTTAAATGATTTTTTTTTTTTCTTTAATGATTTTTTGTTTAAATCCATATAAATATTTCAAGATATTTTTTATAATAAGCCAATGATAGCAAACAAGTATTTTCTTTATGATTTTTTTGTATTAGGGTTAAGCTGTTCAGCATTTTGGCACCTTTCAGCATTTTCTGTAAATCGCTCAGATGATTACAATGAAAACATGGTCCTTTTTTTTTTTTTTATTGCATTTTTACCCCAAACAAGGCACAGTGCCACTTTGATGTAAGGGGCTACTATCTGGGACATAATTTGCAGGGATACTATGTAGGGAGTTGAGTAGCATGATGTCTTTTTACATTACACTTGAGTACAGTCAGGGAAGCAGGAACCCAGAAAGGAATTCCAAAGTCTAGCAATCCTAGGGAAGAAGCTATTAAAGAAGGCTTTCTGGCATCTGGGGATCTCTAGGGGTGGGATTTTGTTGTTTGTCAGGAGTATTTACGTCTAGGGAGTATAAGGACTTGTATTTCATCTGAGCACCTATCATTAAAATACTTGTAAAACAGGCAGAAAGATGCAATATTTCATCGATGGGACAGAGATTGAAGCCTAGCTGACAGTTTGGGACCTATTAGGTTGACGATTCTCTTTTGAATGCTGTCTAGGAGTGAGAGACAACTGCATAAGTATGTAAAAATGGGTATTACTGTTGGATTCACCAGAAAATTTAATTCCAGTAAAGCTGTGTTTGATCTTGGTATAAGGTTTTGTTTTCAGTTGCACCACTCAACCAGAGACACCACATTACATTATGGAATAAACAATCTGTATCAGTTTTTGTACATTATTTTTGGTTTAATAAACTTACCAACGATAGCACGGTCCTTATACTGCATAAATATCAAAATTTCTATTATAGTCTACAAATACTTGAATTATAATGGGGAACAATACACCACATAATAGATACTTACGCGTGGGTAGTATTTGTGAATATAGAGCTGTGCATGATAGGTTGCGCGTCGATTAGGCTGAAGAGGGCAAGTCAAGCCACTTTTCGTGCATCCGTCAGGGTTTGGGAGCTTGAAGCTAATAGGAACTCCCCTAATAATTCCCCAAACATCCATTTCAAGTTTGGTGAGTTTATACCCTGAAATTTAGAAAAATATAAAGATTAAAAAATTTTTTAAAAAATTTAAAAAAAAATAAAAAAATGTTTATTTTATATGCTTACAATTACAAATTTACATAATGTTTCTGAATTTTTGAGATGAAGATTCATTATTCGTATTATTTGGATTTTTCAGACTACTGTTCTCATCTTGAATGTTCACAACATTTCAGTCAATGTAACCTCCAACTTTTTACAGGTGTATCTTGTTGAACTCAGGAATCTTTCTGTCAAACTCAGGAATCTGCACAGAATTTCAAACAGAACCTTTTATTTAATCTACAGAGGTAGAAGGTTGTGTTCTGTCAGTCATGTAATTCACAACTGTATTTTAAGTGTCATCCGCACTGAGAATTGGATCTTCAATCTCCAGAAGAGTGTAAGAACCTGTGGCGTAGTGGATAAAGTACTTGGTAAATTCAGTTGTAAGTTACACTCTTATGATTGATAGTAGTGGAAATTGGATAAAATTTGATTATTTAAGAGGACGTCTCAAAAAGAACTAGTTTACATTGGACTTGAAAACAACCATATTCTACTCAGCTGGAAAGCAATCCTGGCAATATTGTGTTTCACAGATGGAGAGTTCTAGGAAAGCAACATGGAATTTTCACTTAGTTTTAGGCATTGATAAAGAGTAAGGGAAATTATTGACAATTGTTGCAGAGGGGGGGGGCAATAGATTGAACCTCAGTCAAGCACCTTCTATAAAAATAACGATAAAACAGAGATAGATTCATCATATCTCTTTTGTGAGAAAGAGGAAGTTGGGAGGTAAAAAAGCTCTCACCCACTAGACATCGAAGAGAGTTTTGTACTCTGTCAAGGCAGGAATCATCATCATAGCCTTGAACCACTGGAGGAGCATAGGCTCTACCTCTGCTGGTACTTGGTTGATTCTCTCCCAGAGATCTGTGTTACTGATGGTAGTTGGTCAGTGGCTCTTTAGCATTCTTCGAAGGCATGAGTTGACAAAAGTTTGCGCTCTTTTGATGGTAGTCTTTGTTGTTCTCCACGTTTCTGCTCCATACAGTAGAACTGATTTGATGTTAGAATTGAACAGGTGGATTTTGGTGCAAAGATATCTATAAAGAAGCCTTTTTGTAATAACACTCCATAATTCATTTATTCTTCTTTGTGTTTTATATCTTCCTTTACATGTTCTTTGATTTGTGCCAATCATATTTATTTAGCCATATTTTGTCTGTTGTATTCTGTTATCTGAAATTAAAAGGGCCAACATTTGCAAGATGATGACCAAATCCTCCATGTTGACTATCAAAGAAGTTCCTCCTGAACCACCATATCTCTTATAAATATTTCACCACCATATTTCATATAAATATTTCAAGATATTTTCTATAATAAGCCAATGATAGCAAACAAGTATTTTCTTTATGATTTTTTTGTATTAGGGTTAAGCTGTTCAGCATTTTGGCACCTTTCAGCATTTTCTGTAAATCGCTCAGATGATTACAATGAAAACATGGTCCTTTTTTACTTTTTTATTGCATTTTTACCCCAAACAAGGCACAGTGCCACTTTGATGTAAGGGGCTACTATCTGGGACATAATTTGCAGGGATACTATGTAGGGAGTTGAGTAGCATGATGTCTTTTCACATTACACTTGAGTACAGTCAGGGAAGCAGGAACCCAGAAAGGAATTCCAAAGTCTAGCAATCCTAGGGAAGAAGCTATTAAAGAAGGCTTTCTGGCATCTGGGGATCTCTAGGGGTGGGATTTTGTTGTTTGTCAGGAGTATTTACGTCTAGGGAGTATAAGAACTTGTATTTCATCTGAGCACCTACCATTAAAATACTTGTAAAACAGGCAGAAAGATGCAATATTTCATCGATGGGACAGAGGTTGAAGCCTAGCTGACAGTTTGGTTAACGATTCTCTTTTGAACTCCATGGCTTTTAGGTCTATTTAGTGTAATTTTTGTTTTCATGATTTTACCATTGTTTGCAGCAACACCAGACCCAGGACTATTTTACCTGTGATCCTTTCACAGGGATAGAGTTTATCTATTTCACATGTAAAATAATAGAGCATTATCACACACATTTTACATATTAGATGTTTATGATAAAGAATGTAAAGAAGGTTTAGAATTGCACAACATTTGCTTCACTATAAAATCATCACTCAAGCATCCTTTCAGAATGTATCAGCCATCTCTAGAGAGAAAAGGCTGACAAAAAACAAGAATGTATAAAAGGTCTTTTGTAATAAGAAGGACCAATATCTGCAGAATATATAAGTAGTCCAGAATGTATACGTAGGATAAAAATCCAGAGAATTTCCAATGGGTTTATAAAATAATGCTCAATAATAAATAGAGCTATTTATATTAATATATATATATATATATATATATATATATAGACATGTAACAGACTTTGCTGTATGCTACAATGTTTTATTCTGTAGTTATTAATAATTAAGATCTTGTCAGGCAAAAAAAATCTGTCTTTTCATTTAAGTGTTTAATATTGAAAGAATATAATAAATATAAGTAATATTGAGAAAGTTTATCTGTTTTCTGTTTGTTCTCAATAGAAATAAATAATGATGCATATATATATATATATATATATATATATATATATATATATATATATATATGCATGAAAAGGAAGTTTGTCTATCCGTTCTCCATAAAAATGAATATGGCTGCATAGAAGCTGACCTAAGTTCAGTTATGGACTAGGATAAGAAATGGCTTGTTTCGTTTAATCTTGTTAAGACTCAATTCCTGTCTTTCAATTGTAAACGTGTCTGTTTTCTTCATGAAATTCTTATAGATGATTCTGCTCTCAATAAGAAATTAGCACTAAAGCTTCTTGGTATGTCTTTCTCATCTAATCTTTCTTGGACTTCATATATTAGATCCATTGCTCTTTTTGCTTCTCATAAAATCGGTTTTCCCTATCTCACACAAGATGCTATCCTCTATCTCGACAAATCTACTATCAAACCATGTATGCAGTACTGTCGTCATATTTGGGTTGGTGAATCTCTGTCCCATCTGAGAGTTCTTGTTAAAGTGCAGAAACGTATCTGTAATTTGATTAGCCCCCCCCTCTCACCTTTTCTTCTTCTCTGAAACCTTTCTCTCTCAGACGTGATCTTGCTAGTCTCAGTCTTTTTTATAAATACTATTATGATGCATTTCCTTCAGAATTGCCTGATCTATTCCCTGCTTCATTTGTCCCAGCTCGTTTGACTCGTTGGACTTGTGGTCTTCACCAATTCACTGTTTTGATACCTTATTGTTATACAGCTTCTTATTCCAGTATATTCTTTCCAAAAACTGCAAGTTTATGGAACTCTCTTCCTGCTCGCTGCTTTCTTCCTACCTACAGCCTTGATCTTTTATCTTGATCTTTTATCTTGATCTTTTATCTTGATCTTTAAAAGTTAGTAGGCATCTTTTTGATAATCATCTTTTCATTCTTGTTAGCTTCTTATCTGAAGTGGCTTCATGCCTTTTCTCAAGTGATTTCAATAAAAAAAACAAAATATATATATGGTTCCTTCAATCTTTGACAAACTATGGATACCCACAAAGGGATGCTTGTGCATGAAATTTTTGTGGCAGAAGGTGCGCAATCTCCAATCACACTTCTCCTGAGTCGATATTGTTAACTATCAGTGGCAGGTGAAGTGTATGTACAGGACGATTGGGAACCGGTGTGTCAACGCGATTATGCCATATATACATATATATATATATATATATATATATATATATATATGTATATTATTGGTAGTATTGTTTATTTATTTAAGCAAAAACAAAAAAAACACAATGTGTCTACCAAAGAGTGCTCAATGTTTAGACAGAGGAATATGAATATGTTGAATATGAAAACTAGTGGCTACACACATGCAGATATGTTTCAGTGACCACCCTGCTAGGGAAAATCACATCATGAGGCCAAGGATATCTCTGAAGTATCAGTCAAAAACATTACCTTTTTATATTAAAACCAATCTATAGGATTATATCATTGCCAAGGGTAAAAGGGGTAACCAGATAAAATAAGTGATCACATTATACAAATTGATATGGGATCTCCCAATATAATTTAATAGTTATGCTTTTTTAGTTAGCATTAAACATCCGGCTCTACTTTTAGTGGTTATTTAAGGAATACGAATTTTAGAAGAATAAGCCTTATACCAGTGTAAAAACAATAATTAACGTTTTTAACATTTAAGTTGAGATAAAATCATAAATATAAACGCAAATATACATATGGTAAAAGGTAATGTTTTTGACTGATACTTTCAGAGATATTCTTGGCCTGATGATGTGATTTTCCCTAGCAGGGTGGTCACTGAAATATATATATATATATATAGCCAGGCCCCAAGCCCAAACCCAGACCAGACTCTAACCTGCAGTTGTTGCGGACAAGCCTGCTCATCCTGCATTGGACTTGTTAGCTATGAGTGTGTCTGCAGAAAACGTGGACAAGCCCCTTCCTAAATCTTCATGTGCAAAACCAAGTCATGATGAGATATATATATACATACATTGCGAATGAAACAGTTGCATTATTAATTGTTTACTATTAAAACTGGTGATGTTGTTATCTTGTATGCTGGTCAACATGCACATTTTTATTTGAATGTAAAGGTCTTACTCATCAGAGGGGATGAATAATGTAAATAAAGAGTGAATAGAGGGAGAGGGAGTACATATGACAGGACAGTAATACCGACCCAATAGGTCAACGGTGGTCAAGTAACAATTTAAAGTTTAAGATTTATATATTAGATGGTATTATAGATTACACATGATACTTACTGGGTATAAAGCTGATAGAGACATTTGTGGTACTTCCTCGCTGTAATACACATGGTTGTGCATGGCAGCCACTAACTGTTACCGTGGATATTTTTGAAAGAATGGAACCTGCAAAGAGAATGGAATCAAAAACAAAATCATCAAATCATTGGCACTACAAAAAGAAAAATGCAGTTGTCTGTGTGTTTATATGTCCTGCTAAAACTTCTAAAATACATTTAAAAAAACAAACAAAAAAAACCCTACAAAGTTGTTTTTGTTTTTATCAATGTGTAATGCCAGAAAAATAATATCTAAAATTTGGAGGACCAAATGGACTTTTTATCATTTAAAGAATAAAATACGATTATGTTTTGTACAAATATGGACCAGGAAATGAATGAACATCTTTTCAGAATGAAAGATACTAACACTGGATTTAATTTGTTTTTTTAACTATTGTTATTTCTCTACAAAGAAATAGCGGGGGAAAAACTCAATTTTAATAGTGCTCTGGAGGCATTCTTAATTTTATTTGACACTTTCAGTAGCACATTTTTATGACTCTGGACAATGCCCAGTAGTTCTATCAGTCTTCTATAATAAAAATTTCACCTGTCTGTTTAAATGTATGCATGTTAGTATGTCTGCCTAAAACTTTCAGTAGAGGTGACGGATTTTCACGAAATTGGTATCGTTTGGACAACAAATATTGAAAAATTGATTAAAAACATTCATTCTTTCACCCTTAATTGGGCACTTTTCTACAAGGAGGGGTCATTTTTTTTGCTGATATTTGCAAAAGTTATCCCCTCTTTTCGATTGACTAGCCTTCATTTAAACCTTTGCCCTCCCCGGTTTGGCAATGGACGCAACGGCAAAGATGTCACATTTTTTTTTTTCACATTCTTTTCCTCCTTCGCAGTACAGGTTTGAGCCTGCCTGCCTACTACCAATTTTTTTTTTTTACTCAACACTCACCTCCAAGCACCTAGGCGATTCTATTATATAAAGGAAAGTCGTCTGTGTTTGTTTGTTTGTTTGTATGTCTGCTAAAAATGTTTAACAAACACAATCAGCACTGACAAAATTAGTATTGTTAGAAAGATCAATGTTTTGAAAAAAAAAATATCTAAAAATTGGCCAAAATGATTAATTCCGTGTGGAGGAACTGGATGTTTTTTTTTTCAAGGAGGGGTACCTATTTTCCAACAATTCCAATGTAATTTCTATGTAATATTTAACGAATTCAATGTATTTTACATATGTTTGAAAAAATGTCGACGAATGTCACCGGAAATGACGTCGGCTTTCTATAATGGCATTAATTTTTACTTGTTGCAGGTAGTGGTTCAACGTATTTCTTCACTATAATACCAAAATAAATACTGAATTTCAAGTAAAAAAAAAAAAAATGGTATCTACGTGATTGTCACATCTCAAATAGTAATATATCCAAGAATCATGAGAAACGATGAGGTAGAAAATAATTATGAATGAAAATATTTATAAGAAGAACACAAAACAGTTGCTATGTTTTAAAAAGGAAACAATATACTTTAATATGATTTGAAAACTGCCAAGTCATTGTACTGGAAATGACGTAATTTCTCTAAAACTTGACTGGCCAGTTTGTTTAGCATTTGTTCAAATATGATACTCTAACTCTGTTTATGGCGGTGGGGGAAATAAGATTGCTTACCTGCAAAGAACAGAACACTTTGATCCTGGCCAAAAACCCAGTAATTGTATATAGTGTATATATGCATAATCACCAAACTTGACAATTTTTTTATGTATTAATTTTGAAAATTTGCTGAGTCATCTTCCAGAAATAATAATATTCCTCTTAAAAATATGGCGTCAGTGGTTAGGCGAGAAAGAAACATTAAAATTCAAGTTGAAGCAAGGTTTGCATAATCACCAACCTGGACAATTTATTTATGCATTAAAGCATAGATCCTCTTGAAATTTCTTATGGAAATCGCTCCAGACAAGGCATGAAGCCATTTGAAATGTTTTATGGAAATCAATCCAGACCAGGCAATATGCCACTAGAAATGTTTTATGTGAATCGCTGCAGACAAGGCATGAAGCCACTAAAATTTTTTTATAAAATCGCTCCAGACAAGACATGAAGTCACTTGAAATTTTTTATGAACGTCGCTCCAGAGAAGGCATAATTCCACTTGATATATTTATGATGCATAACACTGTCAATATCATATTCCTAAAATAACATGGAAAAGCTGCTGATTCAAAGAATCTCAAGGTTGTCTCATAACCATTAGTCTTGAGGTCTGCACACACCTACCAGTGGACTTTTTTTTTTTTTCATTCAAACAGAGTTGTTTTGTAATTTGTATTATTTACTGGGATTTTTTTCCCCCCGGTGATTAATTATATTAAAACAAAAAAACAATTTCCTTATTTTGATTTTATTTATCAGCAGTTTGAATCAATTGAGGGTGAAATTTTTATTTAAAAGAAACAAATTACAATCCAATTAAGATTCTTTAATTAAAACAAAAACAAAACTTTCTTTCATTTTCATTAACAGTTTAAAACTTCTTTAATTTTATTGCATACCACAATTTGGGTCGTTAAAACCAATGCAAAAAACATTAATAACAAAAAAGAAGCTGACTAATTGCAGAGTGAAATGTTTCAACGACTATTTTAATGAAACTAAGTTTAAGCAAACCAACTAAATACCTGTTTTTTTAGGTATTCAGGTCTGTTTTGAACGAATGTTACATTTAAGTAGTTTTTATTTTACATTTTTTAATACTTTAAAACCTTTTTTCATTTATTTATATTTAGAACTTTTTCCCATGTAAATACTTTTAATTTATGTTTTTATTTTTACTTTATTTTACAAATTTTGCTTTTAGTTTCAGTCACATTTTTTTATATATACATTAAAATATTATACTTCAGCGGATTTTACGCCCCCCCCCCCTGCTGTTACAATTTTTTCCTGGATAAATTAAAATATCATATTTAAGCGTATTTTGCAACGCTCTCCCCTTCCCCCCCGCTGTCACAATTTTTTTTCAACCAAGCAACGCCGCCATTCCTTCCGCCCCTGTTGTCACAATTTTTTTTTTACGAATGGGTAATGCTGAGCGCCCCC
The DNA here is from genome assembly GCF_053919585.1 of Euprymna scolopes. Lineage (NCBI taxonomy): Eukaryota > Metazoa > Mollusca > Cephalopoda > Sepiida > Sepiolidae > Euprymna > Euprymna scolopes. Next base: position 56,877,327 of record NC_136517.1, on the reverse strand, counting down.
CCCCACTAGTCTATTATAAAAAGGGCAGATATATGTGTGTTTATGTATCTGTATGCCCACCTTAAAGTCTTTAACTACTAACCAAAGATCCATAAAGTTTATATTTTCTTGATTGGTATTATCCAGATGTAAAATATCTAGACTTTAGAAAAAAAATATTTATTCTTTGACAATTGGACTTGGTTTTGTTAAAGACTAAAGAGATAGAAGTTTTAATATAAAGATGTTATACACAATTTCTTTCTAGTTTTTTTTATTGCCCCATGCAACGCTCCCTATTTAAAAAAAAGTCATTTGCTATTTTCAAAATCTTATAGTTTATTTATGAATCATATTTTTGTTAATAAAAAAATGGATAAAAAAAACAAAACACAAAATGTGAGATTTTATCTAAAATTCAATATGTCCACCAACATTCGCCTTTATTTTCTTAAGTCGACCGGGAATTGCATTAATTAATTTTCTTAGAAATTCTTGTAGAATGACCAAAATCACTTTCTCGTAGTTATTGTTCAGTTTCTTCTAAAATCGTTGGCTTCTTAGCGTAAACTTGTTCCTTTAACAAAAAAGTCACATGATGTTAAATCTAGCCAACTATTCATGTGGAGAACGTAAACCTAAACATCTCATAGGAAAGTGAATAACTGAATGAAAACTTAACAGATAAGTATGTCCATTCTGCATTAGCCTTTACTTTGTATTTTATTTCACTTTTTTTCTTCTTTACTCTATGCTGTTTTTTAGGGGATGAAGGGATGTCCAAAATATATTATTAGGATATTCTTTGGAAATTTAGGTAATCACCCATAAGTCCAGTTTCTTTCCTTCCCCTCAAAAAAAGCAAGAACTTGATTACATCTAAGATGCAACTCATCATCATATATTATCATGCCAATACTGGATCTATCGTTGGGCATCAGATTACTGTGTATCAAATCTTGGTCAGTAAAAGTTTGTTCATCTGTCACTTAACGTGTTCCATTGTCTGTCTGCGATTTCCACAAGGGCAGTTGCTTCTTGTTTCTGGTCCCCACCTGTCAAGATTGCTAGATGTCCTTTAAACCGATTCAAGGCCAATTTAGATCCATTCCACATAAGAGATCCAGACCATAGTGGAATGGAGGTGTAAATGGATGGTAACATTTAATGGTAACAAGACTAAGCTGCTATCTTTTAACAATCACAAGAAGCCTCTCCAACCACTGATATCCATAACAAATAACTTCCTACCTGAGAATTCTTCTTCCAAACTCCTTGGTGTTAAACAGGAAATATGAACTGGAACAAATACATTGAGTACATTGCACCCTACCTAAGCATTCTAACTTCAAACTCCTTAGCCTAAAATTTGCAGGCAATATGAACTGGAACAAATACATAGAGGACATTGCAAAGGCTGCTGTAAAGAAGGTGAGTTCCCTCTAACGAGCTAGAAGACTACTCATGCCTGAGAGTATTCTGTACCTTTAAAAGGTTGCATGGAGTATTGTTGCCACATTTGGGCTAATGCATCTCCCACTAGTCTCTCCCTCTTAGATAAAATCCCCAAAAGAGGTATCAATCTAATCAGTCCCACTTTATCAACTAAGCTCCAACCCCTGTCCCATCGCCGCAATGTTGCATCACTCTGCCTGTTTTACAAATATTTTAATGGAATGTGTTCTGATGAACTCATTTCACTTGTACCCCCTCGATGTATATATCCCCGACAAACCCGCTTAGCAATAAGACCTTCACTGTTGTCCCTATATGCCAGAAAGCTTTCTATTCTAATAGTTTCTTCCCTCAAACAGCTAGACCTTGGAATTCCCTTCCTGCTACCTGCTTCCCTGGCTGTACTGATATGCAGAAGTTTAAATGTAACATAAACAAATATCTTGTTAATCTTTCATAGACATGGCCCCAAATAGTAGCCCCTTACGTCCAAGTGGTGATATGTATGCTTTGTAAGGGGTGAACATGAAAAAAAAAAGTAGTGTCATCTGCTAGTTTCTTGTTTTTGTGTTTTTATTCTCACATGGGCAGATGCCATGCCATTCAATCTGTATACCAGTGGTAGTAGGGGTAGTTTGAGTATCCCAGTAGCATGCGTTATTTAGTTCAGTGGCAATTAATTTAGCATGGCATGATCCATATAAGGAAAGAAGTAACCTTAGTATCCCCAATAATACTGGGTTAAACAGAACTGAGAGAGAAAAGACAATGAAATACCAAAGTTTTGTGTACGACATGAAAAGAAACTGGAATCTTAGGAAAATCTCCATCATTTTAGTAATTATAGGAGCAACTAGACTCATGAAAAAGAATTTAAAAAACAGGCAAGAGAGATACAAACAACTGTGCTTAAAGGGCAGTTAGAATCTTAAAAAGATCTCTTGTTTCGAATGTATGAGAAAGCAGATGAATGTCTGGTATTCGATAGGATGCTCCACCCCCAGCAAAAACAAAATAATAAAAAAATTGAAAAATAATTTAAAAAAGACAGAGTATTCAGTAGCAGAGTAATAAAGTGCTAATGTGCGCAGAGTTTTAGGGTTATCTCCCCTGCTTAAATTTATGAGTTTAGTCAGACAGTTGTTCCTTGTAGCAATCTTCTCCGTTTATCTTCCTGCAGTGCTCTTGAAAACTGACATTTTGTAGTCCATTACCATTCAAGGTAATGTTGAGCCTCATGGTTGTTGAGATGAAATGTGCAGACCTGTGTGTTTGAGTGCATTGTTTTTGTAGTGCTTACTGTCAGCATATTGAGAATATTTGAACATTGTCACTCATACTGGCCAGTATCGTGCATCTCTAGAAAGCCACAATTCACCCATGCATGAAGTATTGTTGTCACATCTGGGTTCGTGCATTTGTAATGGGATCCCAGGCAGTGCCAGATATCCTATACAGAGATGAAGATGGGAGAGAATGAGGTATGGTCAGGTGGGGGGGGGGGGCATGCTGACACTTGGTCAAGGAAAAACAGATGTTTATGAGATTTCTGTCCACCAGAGAAGAAATAGTATTTTTTTCAATGAAAAGAAAATATAAAATCTGATATGATTCGTGGAACAAGAGATTGTTTTTCTAGTTGGATTTGGTAAAAATGAATTTTAACTACTAATTGAGTGAGACAGGTACAATGACTTGGGTTCAAAAGATCTGCTTTGGTGTCTGGCAGATGTTGTCATTTGGGTCCACCTGTTGTATTTACTACCAGACCACCAAGTCAGTGATAAGTTAGTTGGACAGATAAATAAATAAATTGAACCTAGGGAGAGATATGGTCATGAAAAGAGGAAGAAGAGGATCACAAGAAAATAGAAAATAAAAAGAATAAAATAAGGGGATAGAGAAAGGAGTTTACGAAAGAAGAAAAAGAATAAGATAATGGGATAGAGAAAAAAAGAGAGGTTCAGAGAAAGAAAAAGGAAAAGTAATCTTCAATATGAGAGAGGGGAGAAGAGGCCAGTTTTATAAAAACGATTGGCTTTTTAGAGTTAGGGTCCTTTTTACTGACTGGCATCGAGGCATCCACATTGCTCTCACCCCGCCTGGAGCGAGGGGTGCGAAACCCTCATAGGAGCTAAGTTGAAAGGCTCTTGTTCTTAGCTGTGAAATTAATTAGAGGAACTTAAGTTATACAACCTGCATCATGAAGCTCGGATCAAGGAACTCGACTTTTAAACAAGTGTAGGACGATTTCTGAATAATTATTTTGTTGGTTTTTACAGAAAATGATCCAGAGTTTTTCTTTCTTTCTCGATTGCCGGCCTGAATGAGGATACAGTTTATTTCAGGTATGCCCTGACGCCAGACGATGAAAGACTGGATCCAGCACGAAGCTAGAGTGACGGGCAAAGTCAACAATGTTGCCACACGGACTTAGGGTCATGCACATTTCGCGTGCCCTGAGCAGCAGAAGGATATTTTCCAGTGACCAGTGAGAGTCTGGTCACCCTTGAGGGGTCCACCACTAGACAAGTAGGAATGTAGCCCTGCTGGGTTGCATCTATGGTCCTGTGAGCAGCCAGAAGTATATCACAAGTATGCTCCCGTGAACCAGGATAGCGACGGATGCGGCCTGGCCCTCGGACAAGAGAGGGTGTTAGGGTTATACATTTACCACTAGTCTTTTACTCTTAGACACGGTCCAAAAAAGAATCTTTAACCTAATAGATTCCACACTATCAAGCAAGCTCCCACTCCTGTCTCATCACCGCAATGTTGTATGCCTGTGCATTTAATGGAATTGTGTCCCCCAAACATAAATACCCTCAACTAACCTACAAGCAACAAAATCTCACCACTTTACCATAAAAGTCTGAATGTTGGAAAGCCTTCAACTTTTAGTTTCTTCCTTCAGACTACCAAACTTCAGGAATTTCCTCCTGGTCTCTTGCTTCCCTGGCCTAACTTTGTTTCTTCTCTATGTCAATGATTTTCCAGAGAAAATATTCAGGTGTTGTTTCTCGTCCATCTCCCTCTGATCAGTTGAAATATGTAACTAATGTATCTAGAAGTTGATTTGGGCTCGGTTGTAGATTGATGTATGAAATGGCTTGTTTTTTTTTTTAATCATGTTAAGATTCAGTTTGTGTCTTTCAATCATAGGCGTGTCCCTTTTCTTCATGAGATTCTCATTGATAGCTCTGCTCTTGAAATAAAATCGACTCTGAGACTTCTTAATCTTTCTTGGAGTACAGATATTAGATTCATTGCTCTTTCTGCTTCTCATAAAGTAGGTTCTTTTTATTATTCTAAGAACTTTCTAACACCTGAGGTTATTCTCTCTCTACAAATCTACTATCAGGCAATGTATGGAGTATTGTTGTCATATTTAAGCCGGAGAATCTCTGTCCGATTTGAGGATTCTTGATAAGGTGCAAAAACATATCTGCAATTTATTTGATCTCATCCTATCTTCTTCTCTGCAACCTCTCTCTTTCACAGATGTAATGTTGCTAATCTTGGCCTTTTCTATAAATACTATTATGGAATATGTTCTTCAGAATTGCCCGATCTATTCCCTGCTTCTTTTGTTCAGGCTTGTTTGGCTCGTTGATCGAATAGCCTCCAACAATTTACTGTTCTGATATACAGCTTCCTATTCCAGTATCTTCTTTCCAAGAACTGCAGGTTTGTGGAACTTTCTTTCTACTGACTGCTTATAACCTTGATTTTTCCAAGACTAAGGCTAATAGGCATCACCTGTTTTGCGATAATCATCTTTTGTTCATGTTAGAACATTACATCAAGTGATTTCATATCTTGTCTGGAGAGATTTCCATAAAAAATAAAAATAATTCTAATTCCGTTATTTTAAAAAAATGACAGAATGTTGTTGTGATTTTTTTTGTTAAAAATACAGATGTATTGTATTGTCTGCATTGTCTATTGGATCGTTTTTCGTAATTTCTGGAATGTGTACTAATTTCAACATGACACGTAAATATGTAATAATGTTTTCACCTGAAACGTGTTGTTTTAAAACATCACTAATCTGCGTTATTTTCGTTTTCAGCAACCCTGAAAACCGATAAGAGTGGTAATTTTAAAGGAATTTTCGAGGGTGGAGTATTTCTTCATATTTACCTTAACTGTTTTTCTGTAAGTAACATGTCGACATTAACCGAGCAGAAGACCCGTTTAATATTTCACATAAATTCTGTTTAAATTGGGGTGGGGGATGGCAGCCGCCAAAACACCGCTCGCCCTCCATCACGAGAGATACTGTAAGAAATTATCTTACCCGTTTTTGCCTATGGCAGAATGAAAGAGACTCAGAAAAAGCAACAAAGGCTCATCTTAAATCCAAGAATAATTTTATTTACAAAAGGGTAAAAAGGAGTCCATATTGCAAAAGAGTGCCCTCTTTAGCTTCTGCCAAATGGCGGGTAGTTCTTGCCTAGAAAGGCGAAAGGCGATGGTAGATTTCTTCTTGTGAAGATGCTGGTAGACTCGGCCGCTCGTAGAATTGGTTGAGGGTTTGCGAAATCCTTCCAGACTGTCGATACGATCAACGCACTTTGCGATCGATGATCATAAAATAATATGCCCCTTTGCGGGCAGAGATGATGAAGTAATTAATCCGTAGAACATTTTAGCCTCCGGCTAATATCCGCCTTTAAAGAGCGGAGAAATAAATGGGGTAGAACCATGTCTTAGTTCATTAGGCATAGAGCGAGATTACGCGCGTCTGCTCGGCACGACGTCAAGTTGAATCATGTTTTAGAAGCGTGCCTTAGTTCAATAGGCACGGAGCGAGATTACGTGCGTCCGTCTTCTCCGACGTCCTGATGAAATTTGTTTTTTTCTCGCCACTTCTGCATCCTCCGCAGCAACTGAATCAACGCAATACCATTGGTCGAAATAATCGTGTGATTGTACCTATTTACTATGCCTCCCCACGGGACAGAGTTAGACACCAGGGTCGTTTTTTAACGTGGAGAAAAGGTACAAAAATAAAAATTGTCTCAGTCGTGAAGGATTTCTCCTCCACTGAAAGAGAACAAGAAATAGAAGTGCAGCATCTGAAGAACAGATACTACACCTTGATCTTGACCAAAAGGCCAAAATCGCGTGATTGTAGATCACGCGGTTATCGCCCTTGCATTCTGAAATTTCTAACAATACCTAATGATTTTTCGGGTTTGTATTATTGCACACATAGATTCAAAAAAGTTGTCAAAAACAAATATATAATAAATAAATGTTATCAAAGTCAAGATAAGTTACTTTTCTACCTAACTGGATAAGTGTTTTTATTTAATGTAACATGTTTATTCAGCTCGAAAAACATTAGGGACTGCCAAAATTCACCACAGAATTACCTCACCCTATATGTAACACGATGTAACTTTATGATAAATTAATATTATCAGTATAACTTTTGTACCATTTAAAAGAAGCGCAAAATAAACCAGTAATAATATTTTTTCATTTTTTTTATCAAACGAAAATAATGAAATTGCGAGACGAAACTCGTGTTTACATAATTGACGCTTTAAAATAACATTCCCATGTAGTAGACATTCCGAACGTGAAAAAATACCTGTATTTAATAAATCTAGCAAAAATCAACTAATAGTCAGATCTTCGTGAATTTTTTTTATACATCCATTTTAGAATGAAATTACATATAAAATGTAGTTTTCGTAAAATATACGAGGGGAAATATTTTTTTAGTGCGTGCCCCCCCCTCATTTATTTTTTCGAAATTCGAATAAAATATATTTAAATCTATCGAAATTTCTATTTATTATGAAACATAAGAATTCAAATAAGTAAAAAATATTTATTTTTTAAAATGTAAATACACATATTGAACAAAAATTTACCTTGAAGTTGCAATAAAAAAAAGATATAAACTTAATATTATTGTTTTTTTTTATTAGCGTTTTTTTTTTTAATTAATATATACTATAATCAGTTGAATTGCCAAGAAAAAGAAACTTCGTAAACATTAATTAATTGGTACTCATGCAGAGAGTGATCCGTGCTGAAATAACGTTATTATTTAAAAGGCCATTCTTAACATGGGGGGGGGTACATATTCTGTACTTTAACCTTACAATTGAATAAAAAAAACAACAACATAAAACTTTAATTAAATGTATAAATACGATTTTAAAAATAGCGCGGATCACTCTCTGCATTAGCACCAATTAATTTTTAAAAGATTAAAACAATTAAAATTCCATTATTTCAAAACATTCAGCTACATAGATTTTTAATTAATTGTGTTTAATTTTTTTTTTTAATATTAAGTTAATGACTCTTGTCAGCTATTTTATCGCCAGATTAAAACCAATTTGAAAATATTATTGCACAAATATTAAGCATTTTGTAGGCCTCCCTCATATTTTGTATGTCTCTTTTTACCGAACAAAATATGGAACTCTGTAGGTAATCAAATGAAAATTCAGTAAAACCGTATTTCATATTTAATATACAAATGTGTATAATATTATTAATCATTAAACTGTGTAAACTTAAAACCTAACAAAATTATAACAAAGATTAATTATTAATTGCAGTTTGAAGAAGATAAACAAAGTTTTTAAAAAATCATTAAGTCGCTTCTGCTTTTCCATAGTTCGTATAGGTAACACAAATCTTACGTCACGGAAACATGCGGTCGGTCCATTCTTCACAATCGTTTGGCAGTCCCTAAAAAACATACAGTTTACAAGTTTGACTATCAGATTCGTTGTCAGCGACCTCAATTACCTATAAAAAAAAAAAAAACAAATTAGAGTGGTCGGTGTTATTCGTTAATTAATTTTTCAAGCACTGGAAACTTGTATTTGGCGCCGGCGCTGCTGCTAGCCCCCCCCCCCAGTCGTCCATTTTTTTTTGTTTAGCTTTTTTCCTTGGAAACATTACGACAAGTTTTCTTCTATTTGACTCCCATGCATGTGAAAAATAATTACGGTAAGTTTTTCTGTTATTATTTGACAATAAAAATTACTTTGCAACTTACCTGCATCATTCATTTTTCTATTTAAAAAAGTAGTAATTATTAAAAAAAAAAACAAAAAAAAAACAGGGTATGTTTTACGGCATTTTAGAACTTGGCAAGGTTAGCGCCGCGGAAACCGCTCTAGCATTCGATATGAAATAAAAAGCACTTAAAACTACTTAAAAATACCAACGAATGATGCACTGATGCAGATAAGTTGGAAAATAACTTTTATTGATAATGTTACCATTTATTATTCTTTTAATGGCTAATTTCGTGAATTTGACCTTTTTTGAAATGGTTTGGCCTTCTTTTTTTTTAATTTGGCTTCTGTTTTCTTTTTTTTTTAAATAATTTTACCACTATATTAATTTTATAGTAATTAAAGAAAATGCTAGAATTAATTTTTCAAGCAGTTTCATGTGGAAATGTTCTGGAAACTTGTATTTGGCGCTGCTAGCCCCCCCCCCCTGTCGGCCATTTATTTTTTCGCGTTTTCTCTCTCTGTACGACCCCACCCCTCGTCCATTTTCTCCGTCAGATGGCAGCATGTGACGTCATTTTACGGAGAAATCCGAGCGAGTGATAAGCCACGCCCAGGCACTAGTACCGAAAAGGGTAGAAAAGGGCATGGCGCCCGTCTCTCTCTTTGACACGATAAGTTTCGGAAAAAGAGTCATAAATAAAAAATAAAAAAAACTAGATAAAATACTGTTAGAAACTCGTTCAATATATGTTACCATAACATAGGCCGATATATATTCGGCGAGTTTTTAACAATATTTTTTTTATTTTTAACTCCCTTTTCCAAACTTACAGTGTCAAAGAGAGAGAGAGAGAAAGTCGGGCGTCATTTTAAATTTTCAATACATATCGGTAAACGCTGTATGTTTTTCGAGCTGAATAAACATGTTACATTAAATAAAAACACTAAAAAAATATTCAGTTAAGGAGAAAAGTAACTTACCTTGCCTTTGATAACATTTATTTGTTATATATTTGTTTTTTGACAACTTTTTCCAATCTATGTGTACAGTAATGCAATGCTAGCAGTATCAGAATTTTTGTAGGAATTTTTGACACCCCTAACACGAAACTGCGAATACAATATAAAAATCTCGTAATTTCTCTGTTAAAAGTGGGTTATTTATTTTCTTTATGGATTATACTTCCAAAATAAACTATTACAGTTGTTTTAAAAGTAATAAAAATATTTTTATTTTTTTTTTAAAACGGTAATGAATTTTCCGAACTCAATATTTTTCAATTTTTAAACTCAATATTTTTAAATTTTTAAATTTTAAAAATCTATCAAAATTTTTCTATTGATTCTATTTTTACGATATTTTCAGGGTCAATGTGAAATTTTATGTTCTTTCCAATAAACCGAATATAATATTTTAGACAAACGTTTTTTTTTAAATTCACGCCCCCCCATTTTCACGCCCCCCATTTTCACGCCCCCCCCATTTTGAAATGTCTATTAAAAAGTAAATAATTAATTTATGTTTAATAGGTTTATATATCACAAATTGAAGAGAAAAGGTCAATAAATAATATATTCAAATTTAAAACAAAAAAAAAAAATCAGTTTTTTAGAAATTTACCTGTAAAGTCCGAAGTTTAAAACCTTATTTTATAAGAACACATTTTTTCTTTTTGTCTTTTTTTTTTTTTTTAATGAAACCTTGGTCCTTGCTCCTTTAATTGAAAAAAAAATTAGGGCTTGAATTACATTTTTCGAGGAGTTATAAGCTTAGAAAGATAGGGGGTCGAATAATTTACGCCTCTCATTTTGAAATGTCTATTAAAAAGTAAATAATTAATTTATGTTTAATAAGTTTATATATCACAAATTGAAGAGAAAAGGTCAATAAATAATATATTCAAATTTAAAACAAAACAAAAAATCAGTTTTTTAGAAATTTACCTGTAAAGTCCGAAGTTTAAAACCTTTTTAAAAAAAAAAAAACACATTGTTTTGTTTTTTTTTTTTTTTAAATAAAACCTTGGTCCTTACTCCTTTAATTGAAAAAAAAAATTAGGGCTTGAATTACATTTTTCGAGGAGTTATAAGCTTGGAAAGATGGGGTGGAATTATTCACTATTTTCACGAAATTTCTGACACTGCTAATGCAATGCATACCCGATTTTTCATAATTTTTGGCTATATTACTATTTTCGGCATGACAATTGTTTTTGCTTAAAACGACATTTTTTTTTTTTTTTAAATCGATCGGTTACAATTTATTAAAATACAAGATTTGATAAGATGTCGTGGATTAGACAAAAGAAGAAAAAAAACATGCTTAAGCTCCTATGTTTGACACGGTGAAATCCTGTTAGATGTTAGTTAAGCCAACTGCAGAAAGCCGAAAACACAAAATTAAACTTGGAATCCCGAAACGAACAGAAACCGAAAAAAAAAAAAAAAAATTTTTTTAACTAATATATTTACAGTTTGTTGTTGTAGTTTGTTGATTTAGGGGAGGGGGGTACTTCTTATTTATTGTTTGTGATTATTACAAAAAGGTAACCGAAAATAGTTAATAGTCGAGAAATCTAATTTTATGTGGTCGCCTTTCGGCTTTTGTCATAACTCATCGAATTTCACCGAGCCATCTTATTTAGAATTGAATTCAACCTAATTAAAAGAAAAACAAAATTACATAAAATCTTTATGATGTACGTACACGTAACGAAACAGAAATGCCATATTCCAAAAAACACGTACACTGGTCACGTAGTTATATTTTTATAACAGAGAAAAATTTTAAACGATTTAAAGTGATTAAAGAAATCGGTAGCATTACAAAACTGATCTCGCAAGTTTACATTATTATGGACTTACTTTCCTTGTTTATTCAAGATTGAAACGAAGGACAGTCCCAATTTAATTTGATTTTCTAAGTTGAAAATAAAACTACTTTATCGATTTACGTAATTTTTGGAATATGCCATCTTCGTTTTGTGACACTAAAGATTTTTTTTTTGGTTAAATTCTACAGTAAAAAAAATAAAATAAATAAAAATACCAAAAATAAAAATAAAGTTTCAGATTATTATACAGCGTCCACCAAAAATTAAATAAATAAAACTTACCACAATCTTTGTAGATTTTAGCTTCTGTACGTGCAACCAAAAACACACACGCAAAAGACACGATCAGCATTAACGAGTTTCTCAAACTTGGAGACATGATGAGAGAAAATTGTTTTGCTTAAATGCACAGACGATATAAAGTATTTTTTCTTTTTTTTTTTTTTTTAATATTTAGTTTTCTTCTTTCTTAGACAGTGGATGCAGTCTTTTTACACTAATAACTGGAAGCGGGTTGTTTTTCGTTTAAATACTACGCTGGTTTCATTAGGATCATTATTCATAAATATGGGGTGAGGAGGAGACAATAACAGGATGAGAATCAGGTGATGTTTTTACGGCCTTAGAAAAAAAGAAAACATCAGTGTATGTTTTGTAGGAGTCGGAAGTGAAAGCTTAGGGGATGGTAAAAAAAAAAGCAGCGAGAGGAAAGTGGAGGAAAAGACAATGTACGGACTGAGGGGAGGGAGTGAAGGTAAGGCATAACGAGTAGTAGAAAAAAGCAGCGCAGAGAGAAGGAAGGAAAATCAAACGCAGCAAGATGGAAAGAAAAGTAGAGCGAATGAGTAAAGAGAGAGGGAGTGAGCGTAGAAGGCCTGGTCACTGAAAAATGACGTCATATTTGAGGTACATACAAACATGATCTATCGAACAGTTCCTATTTACAATGCCTCCCCACGGGACAGAGTTAGACACCAGGGTCGTTTTTTAACGTGGAGAAAAGGAACAAAAATTAAAATTGTCTCAGTCGTGAAGGATTTCTCCTCCATTGACAGAGAACAAGAAATTGAAGTGCAGCAACTGCAGCATCTGAAGAACAGATACTACACTTTGATCTTGTCCCGAAGGATCTATCGAACAGTTAGAACGTCGATAACGAATAAGAGTTTTTTTTTTTTTTTTTTTTTTTTTTTTACTTACAATGAAAGCATTGGAAAAGAAAGGAATACGCTTTAGCTGAACTAAAAGAGGAAAAGTCGCGGGATGTTTCTGCGTTAAAAATAAATAAACATTTCATTGTTTTATGGATTTTAAAGACAAAAATGCGTTCATTAGAAACTTATATATATATATATTTACTATTTATAAAAGGAAAAAGGAACACGATTCGATTTATACTGAAACTGAATTTTATTCAATATAAAAAAAAAGTGAAGCATGCATGTCCCACCCCCCGAGTGCACAGTGAACGAAGCATAAAAATACGACTAAGTTCAGCATTTACCCCACCCCATTTAGCCTCAAAAGTCCCCAGGGAACGTCAAATTCTGGTGAAAATGAACAAATAGCGCAGTTTTATATGTAAATTTGAGTTCTGAACTATGCAAAAAAAAAAAAGAATGACTCAGTCTATCATTTGCCCCCCACCACCACCATTTAGCTCCAAAAGTCCCCAAGTATTAACATATTTAAATTTGAATTCAGCACCATGCAAAACTGCTACATAGACATATACAGAAAATTTTAGACAAATATGGTAAAATAGTCCCAAAAATGAAGTGTTTTTATTAACCCGAAAAGAGCCCCAAGGGCACACCCAAGTGTTATCGTGAAGTATAGACTGTAGAAGACTAGGATATAAATACCCTAACTCGCTACAAGAAAAAATAATGAAACGAATTGAATGAAGGAAATAAACAACTCAAATGCTGGAATAAAATAAACATGTTGTTTATTTTCTGTTGAGAAATGAAAGTCTTGGGTGTACACGTGTTCATTCGGCCGGTGACGACTACGCACATGGAAGGAAAGGGGAATGCAATAGAGAAACGCGAAGTGGCAAGTCGGCCTGTAGAAAGAGAGGGTTAAGCTCAGTAAAGAGTCACGCACATGTCTGTGTTGATGGACCAAGGCTGAAGGGGAGATAGAGTGAGAAAGTCAATCCAGGTTATGGAGATAGAAAGCGTATAAAATGTATGTACGGTCTGTTGGCTTTTTGTCCCACATAATAGCAAGTGGTGTGAGGCACACGCGTGCGAGCGCATGCCGAAAAGGCACGCTGTCGGTCTGTAGACCACACAGCTCAAAAGCTGGTCCTAAAAGGAAGAAACCGCTTATTGCTCTTTCTTTTATAGGTGTTTCCGGTGGTCTTTTGCGCATGTGTGGATTTCCTTTGAAAGGGGAAGTGACGTTGTCCATGCGTACGTGTATGTGAGTACATGTGTGTACGTTAGCGTGTGTGTATATACACATGAATGTGAGTGTATGTACGCGAACGTGAATATATGTACATGTGTGAACGTGGGCGCGTATGTTTGTGTGCATGTATGTATATGATAAGTAATATAGTTTGAGATGTGAACATGTGTTTTTGTGTGAGACTAGAAAAGGCTCGCGCAAGACAAACAAAATTATATAGAAATCAGTTAGTCACAACTTTTCAGCATGTTTTTTAAAAATCCAAGGCATCAATTTTTTTAATTAGCACAAAAGTCTCAATTTCAGCTATTTTAACCTGAATGGCATCCCTAGTTGGGCAACCAGAGTTTTCCCGGAAAATCTGTTCTGTTACTTTTTTACTCATATCATGTTTAATGTTTGTGCAAAATTACAAAAAAAAATTCAAAGGCATAGTTATTAGGCAAAGTGCGAACAGACAAACGGACAAATGGACACGGGTGAATTTACAGGTCCACCCTCCTTTTGTCTGGGGACCAACAATAATTATGTATATAAAATTACGTATGTTTTGGGAAATAAAGTACAGTCAATTTTGGGTCAGTTTTATCCTTTGGTAATTTCTTTGAGAAATGAAACAGAAAATTACCATTTATTGGTTCACCGACTTAGTCAGATATGGACCTTATAAGTTACCCTTGTCTGTTCGTCTGTTCGTCCGTTCGTCTGTTTGTTCCAAAAATTCTCATTCCATTTTTCTGAAATGTTGCATGAAGTTACAACTAGGCAAGGGAGGAAATGTAACATTCTCGGATTTTTTATAAACATTTTGGTTGGTTTCCCAGAAGGGTCAAAATGGGTAAAAATGACCAAAAATAGCACTTTTTAGGACATAAAATATTTTTCGACCATTAGATTTTGCTGAAAATTACCCAAAAGCAAGACCACATGTTATTCATCTGAAAACGTAATATTTGACGATGGGGAAATTCTGGTTGCTTCCTCAGAGGGTCAAAAGGGGGTATAATGGAGAAAAATAGCATTTATTTGGTACATAGAATATTTTCCAACAATTAGATTTTGCTGAAAATTACCCAAAAGCAAGACCACATGGATATACATGTGAAAACATAATATTTTATCCTGAGAAAATTTTGGTTTCGTCCCCCAGGGGTCAAAAGGGGTAAAAATGGTGATTTTTAGTAAAAATGGATAAGAATAGCACATTTCGGGACATAGAATTTTTTCCGACGATTAGATTTTACTAAAAATTACCCAAAAGCAAAACCACATGAATATTCATCTGGAGATGTAATATTTGACGATGGGAAAATTCTGGTTGCATTCCCCAGGGAGTCAAAAACGATCAAATATTGTGTTTTTAGTCCAGAATCGCAAAAAATAACACTTTTTAGGACAGAATTTTTTTCCAATCATTAGATTTTGCTGAAAATTATCCAAAAGCAAGACCACATCTGGAAATGTAATATTTGACCCTGGAAAAAATTCTGGTTTCGTCTCCAGGGGGTCAAAAGAGGTAAAAAAAAAAACTGTGGATTTTATGAAATCAAAATGAAAAATTCTGGTTTATTTGTTTCTCTGTCTCAGATAAAATTTTTAGGTTATTTCCTTTTGATTGTTAAGTTTTTTTGTTTTTTTAAATATTGTTCCTATTTACTTGCCTTCCCACAAGGGCAGAGTTAGACACACAGTCGGTTATTAATGTGGGGAAAATCTAGCTCCCCAAAAAGGGGAACTCCGAATAGGAACAAAAATAAAAATTGCCTCAGTCTAGAAAGATATTACTTTCTACGTTGACTTTAAACGAAAATTGTTTTTTTGGCACTTATGCATCATACGGACAACGCCATTGTTAGGGGCAATAACTCCAATTTCTTCTTGGAATAGTTACAAAACATCCCCCCTCCCATGTTAAATAATAGGTTTCTAAATAATAACGTTAAAAAAGAGCATCACGCTTAAACTTTACATTTACAAAAAAAGTCATTGAATTGTTTTCTTATTTAAATTTAATAAAACATAATAACACCAAAATAAATTAAAGAAATAAATAACACCAAAATACTTGGAAACCAAAAGTTATTATATAAAAATGTATCAAAATATAATCTTAAAAACATTTATTGAAAAAATACATTTTTTGAATTAAAGCAACATTGCTCCTAGCCAAAAGGCCAAGTAAAGTGTAATATATGTTCTGATATTACACATTCTCTTTTCTGCCCTCAGTCAGTGGAGGAGAAATCCTTCTAGACTGAGGCAATTTTAATTTTTGTTTCTTTCCCCCCATTAAAAACCGACCTTTTGTCTAACTCTGCCCTTGCATGGAGGCAAATAAATAGGAACGTTGGATTTTTTTTTTTTCAAACAATTTAACGGAAACTAATAATCAGAAAATCGAATTTTAATAAAAATTAAAGCAACATTAGATTTTTTTTTTTTAAATTTAAAACAATTTTGGAATTGAAGAATTATTGGATTTTTTTTTTTTTTTTTTTTTTTTTTACAAATAATTAAACGGAAAGAAGTCGTAAAAGAAAAACAGAATTTTAATAAAAAATTATTTGAATTAAAGTAAAACTATAACAAAATATACTTTTAATTATTGTCACTGTTGAATTAGGCTGAAAAGTTGCGCACCTATAGGTCGTTTAATGAAACCCAACAAAACAAAATGGCCCCGCCCGTATAATGGATAAGTACCTTATATTTTGATACAATAAATGTTTTTACAATTTTATTTTGATAAAATTTATGTTATTTGGTGCTTTTGCATTTAACGATCCGCACTAGTATTTACAAGTTAAATTCAAGTTTTACGATATCACTTTTATTAAATTAAAGTACAGAATAGTTTAAAACCACCTTTCCCTCCCCATATTAAATAATAGGTTTCTAAATATTAATGTTATTATTTCAGCACGGGTCATTAAATGCAAAAGTACGTGTTATTTTTGTCGCATTTCGCTCATAAACACCAATTTCACAAATTTCTTTTTTTTTTTATTAATAATTAATTTTCTACCGCCTGGTTTTTCGTAATTTTTGGATATGTTAGTATTTTCGCCATACAATTACGTAGGTAGCATTTGTTTTTATGTGAAATTCAATATTTTGTTCGCTCGAATAATATAGAAACATCAATCGCTTGTTTACCACAAAAAGTGTGGCTTCTTTTTTTAATTTGGTCTTTTTTCTTAAACATTTGGCCTTGAAAAATAATCATAGTCTGGCAACTGTCTATCTCGGCCCGTGTCATACATAATCGCCAAGGTGCCCGGAAAACTCGTCCCGGGAAAACTCGTCTCCGGAAAACTCGTCCCCTTTCGCTAGGTAGGAAAACTGGTCCCTTATTGAATAAATATCGATTGAAAACACATTTTATGATCGTTCTTGAAGGAGCTATTGCTTTTTAAAATAGACTATAGCCCCCCATAATATTTTTTTTAAAATATTTTTACTTGTTTAATGTATTTTGGGTTTGTTTGTTTTTGTTTTTTTTAATAAAATCGATTTTCTAAGTGTCCGTTTTCTACCTAACTGGCTAAGTTCTTAGTGGTTTCACTTATTTTAAAGCGTTTATTATGTTCATACAAAGTTAATTACAAATTTTTTTGTTCTTATTTTAACGATGTTTTTTGGAGTCATAAAAACAATAATTAAAAACAAAACCAAAAAATTAAAAAAAACAGGGAGCGATTTCTTCATTACTTTTTTGTTTTGGTTTTTTAATTATGATAGTTTTTTTTGTTGTTATGGTTTTGTTTTCTCTCATACCAAATGCACTCATGCGTTATTTAAAATTATAATTTTATCAATTATCAACATTTATTGTCGTCCTGTCAAATTTTGCAAAAATTAACTAATAAATTAAAAGCGAAATATTTTTTGGCGCGGGAGATGCCATGTGCTAACAATCTCTCGTTAACTCATTTTTAATTTTTTCAATTTTTACTTCAAAATTCTAAAATCAATCATTAAGAGAAAAAGTAATCGCTAAATAAATTTATTAATCAATTTTATTGAAAACTCCGCTCTCGTTTATCAAGAATCTTTTTAATTTCATTTTTTGTTGGTTGTTTTTCGGAGGGAGATATAGTTTTTACCCCCTCTCTCTACATGATATTTTAAAAAAATATTAAAATCTATTATTTTCTTTTTAAAACCAAATCTCCCTCAGTAATTTCTTTAATTTTCTATTTTTTAGCGATTATCAAGACCCCTAAGATGTGATATACCGGACATTATTTCTCGTTCTCACGTAACACTCAACATGTTTTTTGTTTGTTTCTCACAATAGAATCTTTTCTGACCCTTAGATTTTGCTGAAAATTACCCAAAATAAGACCATATGAATATACATCTGGAAACATAATATTTTACCCTAGGAAAATTGTGTGGCTTGAGCCCCGGGGTGTTTTAGGGATAAAAAAAAATACTCCTTTTGGGGCTAATTTTTATTTTTTTCCAAAAATTCATACTTGTGTCTAAATAAGGGTTTCGAATGGTACCAAATTCAAATTAATGCATCGTTTGCCATGAAACGGTGTCATTTGGCTGTTTTGCCCTGATGTTTTACACCAGGCAAGGGGTTTAAATGGGGAAAATAGCCAAAATCAGTCCGGGGACTATGTAGTTTTTGGTTTGTTCATAATAGTCAGTACGCTGACTATTATACTTTATTCTATGACGTTCGCAGATCATTGACTTCTAGTGAAACGGCCTTCTATTTACATTGATTATGGCACAGTGATAGAGACGGGGAGATGATAAGGCACCATGAGAAGAGGAAGTGAAGAGAAAGCAAGACAGGAATTCATAGGATAATAAATAATAGTATACTACTCGTTATAGCTTCACAAAGCTCTTGAAAATACTTGACACCAAACCTTTTATATAATAAACATTTCATTGTTGTAAACACAAAATAACACTTTCACATTTATTCATATTGATAGATAACATTCACAGTTTGATAATTTTTTATACAAATTTATTTATCTTTTAAAGATTCGGAGGTCCTCTTTTTAGGATTTTTCAATTTGGGAGGAAGATTTGAGTGAGAGCATGCATGTTCCCCCTAAGTGCACAGTGAACGAGGCATAAAAAAATGACTAAGTTCAGCATTTGACACCCACCCACCCATTTAGCTCCAAAAGTCTCCAGGGGACGTCAAATCCTGGTGAAAAATGAACAAACGGTGCAGTTTTAGGCCTTAACATATGTAAAAAAGAAATGACTTAGTCCATCACCCCCCCCCCCCCATTTAGCCTCAAAAGTCCTCAAGACCTTAATATATTTAAATTTGAGTTCAGTACCATGCAAAACTGCTAAACATACACACACAGAAAATTTTGGACAAATATCGTAAACTAGCCCCCCCCCCCAAAAAAAAAACAAAAAACAAAAATGGAGTGTTTTTATTAGCCCTAAAAGAGCCCCTGGGGCACACTCAAGAGTTATCATGAAGTATAGACAAACAAAATTATATAGAAATCAGTTAGTTACAACTTTTCAAAAAGTTTCATAAAAATCCAAGGCATCAATTTTTTTTTAATAAATACAAAAGTGTCAATTTGAACCATTTTAACCCGAAAGGTACCCGGGGGGGGGGGCAACTGGAGTTTTCCCGGGAATCCGTTCTGTTACTTTTTTACTCATACCAGGTTTAATGTTTGTGCAAAATTTCCAAAAATTCTAATGCATAGTTTTTGGAAAAAGTGCCGACAGATGAATTTGAATTTACAGGTCCACCCTCCTTTTGTCAGGAGACCAATAATGAATTAAAAAGCATAGATTCACAAAAGAGATATTTTATAAATTTTTAAAATGGAAGTTTATATGAAAACAATGTTTTTTAATATTTTTAGTTTTTGCAGAATAAAGAGAGGTTTTATACTGAGATATCAGGGAAGTCAGAGTTGATCATTTAAGGGCCATGAATTATCCACAGGTCTGAAAAGTTATAATCAAAACTTCCACACTCAATTACACAAATTATATTTCATTAAAAGTTATTAATAAACGTCAATGTTCATTTGTTTTCATTGTAGAAAGAAAGTTCAGTGAGAAAAGTCGAGAATATTAAAATGAATGTGAGATTAGAAAGAACGATCACGTGCGAATTTGTATTTTTTTAAATAAACAGATATTTATTTAAGTTTCAAATTTTCGGCACCATTCTGCTAAACGACATCATGTCATGCAAGAAAAGAAAAATGGAAAAACATATATTGTATTGTTTTTAAAAAAATCCTGATGAAGGCTTTTTTATAAGCCGAAAATTTGAAACTTTAAATAAATAAATATCTGTTTATTTAAAAAAATACAAATTTGCACGTGATCGTTCTTTCTAACCTCACATTTTAAATTCCATTGTCCCCGTGCTTCTTAAAAGTGGACTAATACTTATACTAAAATGAATAAGTTTATACATTTGTTTTGATGAACAAGCAGACGATAATAAGAAAAACTAAGTAGTTGTATGTGTGTGTATTCATTAATGTCTGCATATGTATGCTTATGACTGTGTGTATGCGTGAGTACAGATAGCAACTCTAGACAAATGGCAAGGAGGACTGCGTCAACGTAGATCTTAGCTCTGTCGAGGATTTGGGCTCAACTGTTTATTGAAGGAAAAGTCTGACTAGCGTGGGGTCAAGGTGGATCAAAAAGGGTAATGGCGAATAAATTCAGAAAATCCTCTGATTGTTCCAAAATAATTATTTGTTTTCAGGTGGATGCATGCATGAATTTGGAAATGAGTTTAAACATTTTTATTTTGAACACCAAAAAGTAAACTTTGCTAGCTACAATCAATAAGTTCGTCTAAAGTATAGGCTGGTAACTAGCATATTAATAATACATAAACAACTGTCCTGCCATCACAATCGGGGAGCAGAACCCAGCATCATTAATACTTCTGAATTCTATTGACTTGCTAAAAACATTTGTTCACAAATTAAAAAAATATCACTAAACAGAACTATTTGTTTATATTAAAATCAAAACAATCCTTTAATTAAGGAAAAGTTCTACCAGATCATAGATTTAGCTGTTCCAGCGATCACAAAGTGAATATCAAGGAGACGGAGAAGCAGAACAAATACGCAGAGCTGATCAGAGAGCTCAAAGGGATATGGAACTTGACGAAAGTCACGATACCACCAATAATAATAGGAGCACCAGAAATAATCCCAAAAACTTTGAAAAAAGAATGGGAGAGATTGGAATCAGAGGGATGACTGAGACGATACAAGAGATAATAATAGTAAAAACGGCCGAAATATTGAAGAAAACCTTTGAATGTGGAGACTAATACACATGAGCATGATTAACCGGACATATAGAAACTGCTATAGAAGTAAAACACAAAGAAACATTATGTGGAATCAAGAAACTTGAATTGATAATTGTAAGTTACCCCCCCCCCAAAAAAAAAATCAACTGATATCACACCAAATAATTAAAGACGGCCAAGGAAGATGTAAAGACTAAGGAGAGAAAGCACTAACTAGACCTCCACTGAATTAGTTTGAAGAGGACTGAGACCTTGAGGAGGCTTATAGTCACCCAAATTCCAGTGAGGACCAATGATCGCTGCCAGTGTGAAATCAATGGGAAACTGATGTTGTGATAATGCAAATTAATTTGCAAAGGTTATCGAAGAAGTGGTGAGTACTGAGAAATCTGGGTAGACTTGTTGTCGCTAAGACTCTAGAAAACATCACAGGCTGTTCTCAGAGAAATCTGATGATGGTCTGTGTGAAAACTCCTACGTAACAATGAACCTTAAGAGTCTCAGAGAGTCGCTGAGTCCCAATGAGACCCTTTTGCGAATGAGAATTTTTAAACAAATCAGTTGTATGTGTAAAAAAAAAAGGTAAATTAAAAAGTTTTTTTTAACAAAAAAATAAAAAAATAAATAAAAATCATTAGTTGGGGTGGGAAAGGGAGTGGTCCCTCTGCTTCAAAGGCACCAGAGTTTAGGTTATTGTTGAGATGACTTTTGACCCATTGATTGAAGTCCTGTGCAGTTCAAAGAGTCTCCTCAAGCTTTGCCTTCTCACTCTTTGAGAAAGGATTAGTTTATTGCTAATCGCCTGAGGTTCTTCAACCAGAGAATGCTGACAGAGCTGTCCAGGTATTTATTTTAATTTATTTATTTTTTTTTTTTGTTGGCTAGAGTGCTCTTCCTTGCTGGTTTCTCAAATCTCACTTTCCCAGCCTTGTATCACATCTTCCTGCTCGAACAGATCAAGATGAGCCGACATCAACTGATGAACACAGTCTTTATTTTATTTTGTTTTGCTGTTTTACCCTAAACAAGGCACAGTGCTAGTTGGATGTAGGGTGCTATTATTTGGGACATAATTTGCAGGGATACTATGTAGGGAGTTGAGCAGCAAGATGTCTGTTTACATTACACTTGAACTTCTGCATGTCAGTACAGTTGGGGAAGCAGAGAACCCTAGCAGTTCGAGGGAAGAAACTATTAGAGTAGAAGGCTTTCTAGCATCTAGGGATCTCTACTGCATAGGGGTGGAATTTTAAAATACTTGTAAAATAGGCACAGAGATACAACATTCCATTGACAGGTCAGGGGGTTGGAGTTTGGTTGACAGAGCAGGACTTATCAGGATGGTGATTCTTTTTTGAACCCTTTCTAGGAGAGAAAGATTAGTAACACATGCACCAGCCCAAATATGGCAATAATACTCCATACATGAACGGATGGTGGTCTTGTAGAGGTACAGGATACTCCCGGGTGTAAAAGTAGCCTTTCTAGCACGGTAGAGAGAGCCCACCTTCTTTGCACTCAATGTATCTGTTCTAATTCATCAGAAGCCTAAGTGTTAAGATGGTCGATGATATCACACACACACACACACACAGAGTATAACTGATATATACAGACCGTGTCAGAATTTGTGTTTTTGCATTTTCTCTTGTGTTGCTTATTTTTTATACTTGTGACCACTGTGCTCGATTCCTTGGCAGTTGCTAATGTGAGAGACAACAACACGGTCAGAATAGAAGATGAAAGAAAAGAAACAGTGTTGGAGTTGCCAATTGTCATTGAGTGGGATCACACACATCGACATGTTTGCATGCGAATATAATTCTGACGAATTTCCCAAATCATAAGAGTTTTAAAAGATGCAGTGTTTTAGCAGCCAATAACTGATGCAGATAGTTTGTTTCATAAGGTAATATAGTGTCTCCATTCGGGTGATACAATTGAAAAAAAAGCCCTATTATAAGATCAAACTGAACTTTACTCAAATGAAATGTTCTAACCCAACAAGGAGCAAAATCCCACCCCTTCACGGTTGAGATCCTTAAATGCTGGAAAGCCTTTTTCTCTAATAGTTTCTTCAGTTAGACTGCTGGATGATGGTATTCCATTCCTCTTTCCTGCATCCCTGACTGTACTAACATGTAGAAGTTCAAACGCAATGTAAACAGACATATTCCTTCTCAGTTCCCAACAATCTCCTGTTAAACATGACCCCAAATATTAGCCCTTTACATCCAACTGGAAATATGCCTTGCTGGCTGTGAAAAAAAGTTATAAAAAAAAAACAGCATTTTATTTTATTTCCATGAAAATAAAAATAAGAATACAAATTGGGAACAGAAGTTCCCAAAGGTTATTCGGTAAACGTTAGAGGACATAGAAAAGAATTAAAAAAAAAAAATTTAGTATAACCATCGGAATCGTTTCATCTTGTTTTTGTTAAATATTATTAATTTATAATATTTTTTATTAATATTATTAAATGAGGAATCATTTCGAGTTCAAATTCAAGTTTCCTTTTAAGATAAAAACAACGTCCAATCAAATTTGGTGGCCATTTTGTTTGGATTTAGCTTATCATTTCCCATTTTGATCACCTCTTGATTGGATGTTATCTTGTCCTTGCCTTTTCATTTCAAATAAGGGGGATTTCTTTTACTGTGCTAGAAAATTACTCACACCAGAGAGTATCCTATACAGGATGGAACAATAAAATTGTCGCCCTAGAAAAGACGACATGATTCCATTTCTATTTGATGAAAACCGGTTTTCTTTTTTTGTTGCAGACCATCTACTAGTTGGCCAATTCTGTGCAAATCTCAAAAGCAATAAAAGCCTCCTGTCATGTTTGAAAGTGACACAATGTTCAACAAGTGAGATAGGAGATGCGCCTCTGTACAACTCATGCTCTCTACTGATCCACGTTATGACAACAGAACTATTGTCAGCACCTTCAAAATGCATTGTTGGATTGCTACAAATAGCAGGGACGTGCCCAGGGTGATGTAAGCAAAGTTTCCAGCCATGCTCATGGTATTTGGTGTGGTTTCAAGTGAGGGCCACATCATGCCATCGAAGTCGGCTTGAAAGTCAACACCAAAGTGTACCTGGATTGGGTGTGCTGAAGAGTGTGGTGATCCCTTGGTGCAATCAGGTGGCCGCTGGCAGACCTTGGATGTGGCAGCAGGACTTGGCGCCAGCCCACAAGTCCAAATAGACCCAGCCTCGGCTTCAAAAGGAGTGCTATGACTTTGCACCCTTCTCTCACTGCCCCCCTCTTCCCCCGACCTGAACCCGCTTGACTACTTCATTTGGTCATATGTTGAGAATATTACCAACATGAACCCCACCCCAATACCAAAGCCAGTCTGATTGCTACTATCCGCCGAGTATTCACTGAGCTCCTACTGGCGCTTGTGGAAAAGACATGCTCCCAGTTCTGGACTCATATCAAGGCCGAGGTGGTGATTTAGGCTGAAGGTGGCTACATTGAATAGATGTCAGCTTTACTACATAATCAATTTACCTGAATTGATTTTGTCAATAAAAGTTTTAAAATAAAGCTGCAGTGTTGTTTTCTTTAGAGCAACACTTTTATCGTTGCACCCGGTATCTTTACAAAAAAAAATAGGAGGCCTTACTTTTGGAACAACCCTCATATAGACCTATATTATAATTATTTTTATTTGCAATATATTATTGTTGCAGAAATATGCAACACTGAGATTCATCACAGAAATCTACCAGAAGATGCTGAGGAGTCTGGTCAAGTCCAGCATGGACGAAACTACGTTTTCCTGCACCAATCTGCTTCTGCACAGAAAACCAAGACAATCCAGGCGTGGCTGCTCAATAATGTTCTTCATCTGCTTGTGGACACCCTCCTGAGCTAACTACAATCCCCTTGAATATTTCTCCTGAGGTGTAATCGAGGCCAAGACCAACAAGCTTCCTACAATACAATCAACTCTCTGAAGGCTGAGGCATTTGCTGCTATAGACAAGGACATAGTTGCTAAATTGTGTGACTCAATTCGCACCCGCTTTGAGATGGTCATCTCTGCCAGTAATGGTTCATTGAAGAATATTGTAGTATGTAACTGTTGCTAAATAAACTGTTAGATCTGCATATACAGTTTTTGGTTTTTGTTGGATATTTTGTTTGCTTTTTATCGAATCTCGGATTTTGTTACAACACTGTGTGTAATTACAAAGTGGAACGATAAAATTGTCGCCCTAGAAAAGACGACATGATTGCATTTCCATTCGATGAAAACCGGTTTCTTTTTTTGTGCAAACCATCTACTAGTTGGCACATTGTGTACAAATTCCAAAAGCAATAGGAGCCTTGTATCAGGTCTGAAAGTGACACAATGTTCAACGAGCAAGATGGGAGATGCGCCACTGTTCTACTCATGCTCTCTACCATTCAATTGACGAGCATGGAATATGTGCCTACATTAGAGCTGGCTTTCGATGTGGTAGGGATATATTCAGAGAAGACCCTAAATTACTCTATATGTGCATAAAGGTCTACTCCATAAGATCTCCTGTTACAGTATAGCTGGAAATGTTTTCTTAATTACAAAATCATTTCTCTCTGATAGGTTCATAAAAGTAGTGATTAATGGGCAGAAATCATAAGTTCACAGTATTGTTGTTGGATTTATTTCAGGGATCCATTCTGAGCCCAAATTTCTTCCTGGTCTACATCAATGATATCCCAAATCACATCCTAAGATCATTTGTAGACATTTATGCTGACAACACTACCATCTAGGGCAACACTTTAAAGGCCATGAATGACCAAGTTCTCTCTGATTCTCTCTCCTCTGATCTTGAGCTTGTGATACAATGGGGAAAGAGCTGGCTGGTTAATTTTAATGCATCTAAAACCAAGTTTCTATCATCATTAACCATCATTAACGATTCCCATCTGGCATCAATCAAAATGAATGGCTCTCATCTTAGGGAGGCTGCATGTTTTGAAAAGCTTCAGGGTCTGACATTTACTCCTAATCTGAAATGGTACATGTACATTAAATATGTTGCCAAGGCCGCTGGAAAAATAGTGGGATCACTCTATCGATCCAGTAGATATCTCACTGCTGATGCAATTCTCTACCTGTATAAGAGCCAAGTACATCCAAGGATGTACTTCTGGGCAGCAGCAGCTAGGAAGACCTTAACCTGCTTTGACAAAGTTCAAAATAGATTCTGTAACCTAGTGGGGGGGGGGGCTCTTTTCTCTTCCCTGCAACCTCTTTCCCACAGAAGAGACGTTATAAACCTGTCCCTGCTTTATCATTATTTTCATAACACATGCTTGTCTGAGCTCCAATTTATGGTTCCTCCTGGACTGACTTTCACGAAAAACACTCATCCAGCTGAAACCACTATCAATACTTTCCCTCACTGTGCCTAAACTTAAACATAGATTCCATGAACAAAGCTTCTTTCTTAGAAATGCACATCTGTAGAACTCTGCTCTGTTTCCCTGCTTTCCAGCTGACTAGTCATTTTCAAGTTCAATGTAATCGGAGATAGCAAAACATAATAACCAAATTGTGTTGAAGTAACTCGGAGTATGCATGGGTTGTCTCTTATCTCTGGTTTTCTTCAACGTTTTTTTTTTTTTTTTTTTTTAATCTGTGATGAAAGAACTGGAAAGTCTGCAATCACCATTAATGTTAATTATGCTGATGATACTATACTCGTTATAACTGTCTTTGATTAACTTTAAAGCTTAAACGCCAATTGGAGGATGAAAGTGAACCAGACAAATTCAAAATCTTTTTCTCTTCTGAAAAAGTATCTCGATATGTTACATGTTAGGAGCTGTTTGCTGTGCCTAGGATTTAACAACCATTCCAGAAATGTCTCCATGACATGGACACACTGAGTCACTCTTCCTGGCAAGAAATAGTAACATATCAGGAATGCTTCTTACTATATGAAGCATTAAAGCTCAGATAAGATTTTGGCCCATTCTTACATTATCAGGCGGTCTCAAGACTTATTTTAATCTTATAACAAGTGTGGTGTAATGTGTTCATGCACTCTTATGAAAAACGTTGTGAAAAATTGTTGTGTATAAATACTATTTAAAGAATTTTAATTGACAAAATTCTCCACAAAAAAAAAGTTAACAAAACAATTTATTCAAAACAAAACAAAAAAAAAAAAACAGAGATACAACTTTACTATAGTGAGTCTTCGGAAAAATGCATTTCAGACAAAGACATTATTACGTACTTACGTGTCATGCTGAAATAAGAATAAATTCCAAAAATTAGAAAAATGGTCCAGTAGAAAATGTTTTTCAAAAGTTGCTGTTATTTACTGTAAATTAACCCTTTAGAAGATCAAAATCCGGGGAAGATAACTGCATTCTATCGTTTAAGTTGTTTTGCACAGAATCCAATGACACTATCTTTCAGGTCGGCTATCTTGTTTTCTATGGATATACTGCACACTTTTTTCCGAAAATCGGTTCTAGCACATCTTCTACTCGACCATTTTTCATAATTTTCAGAATTTAAACTAATTTTAATATTACATGAAATATGTAATAATGTTTTTCCCTGAAATGGCTTTGTTTGAAAATATACAATTGGGTCAGACGACACAGTATAGTAAAGTTGCACAAAAAAGATAACAAAAGAAAAGATTTTTAAATTAAAGAAAATAATAAATAAATGAATAACAAAGACAAAAAATTATTTTGTTTGTGTTTCAAATACCAAAGAACCACCCATTGGAATTGGACCCAGGCCACCCATAAAATGCTGCAAAGAATGTTTAAGCAATGATACTACTAACCCACCCTCATTAGCAATGAAGTAGAACAGCAACTTCTTGCCTCAACAAATAAAAATGCCAAGATTATATAAGTTTCATCGTCGCTGAGAGACCAAAAAAAGTTTCACTGTGAAACTACATATAAGCTGGGAGGTGTTGAGTTCTGTCCTTATTCAAATTGAGGTTTCTTGGCTTCATATTTTCAAAGTAGGGCAAGAATTCTTTTCTTGAGGTCTTCAAATTCAGGCTCTGTAAAAGAGGCAGAGCTAATGGTCTCATCCACCATCTGTTCCGACAATTTCTCGTATGAAGCTTTGTCTGTGAAAAAGAGAAAAGGAATTTGATAATTCACACAACGTACAATGAAGACATTAGAAAATATCAGAATTGTTCAAAAAAGTGACTAAATGTGCTATTGTTTGAAATTTTAATAAATAAAAAAAACTTTGTTTGCACATAACATCTCACACTTTATATATATATATATATATATATATATATATATATATATAGTTATTTTTTTACTATAATAATTATTAAATACCTACAGACACTAGTGTTTCATCCTTTCAGGAATCTTTAGTGCAGGGTGTCACGATTAATACCACTCGAACGATTCGATCCCCCGCATCTCGAGACATCTCTGGCTCGATTAGCGAAGGCCTAATCCATTCGGCTACCATTAACCGCGTGAAATAACATCGAATTTAAACATTTTAATTTTAAATGTTCATTTACGTCAGTCATATATATATAATTTCTATTTCTTTTCTCTATTTATTTCTTATTTGTTGACGTGTAGGAATACAAAATGCCTTTAAAACAATTTTTTTGGACCAACCTTTGAATCTATTACAGTGTAATGAAGCTATATATACACACACACATATATATATATATATATATATATATATATATATATATATATTCTACTATTATATAAAAAGAAAGTGTGTGTGTGAATTCGTTCTCTATAGACTCTACATTGGCTGGTCTGATTTTTATGAACTTTCACAAATTTACTTTATGTATCTGGTAGTGTTCTTAGATAGGTTTTGTATTGGAATGTATTTGATAAGTATCGATAACTGAAAAAAAATCCAATGAAAGAAGAAACAGGCGACTTTGACTAAAGTTAACACCTTCTACAGCCTAACATCACGTAGATTTGAGAAGTTTTATTACCACACAAGCAGAAAGACTCAGCATATAAAATCAACAGTAGGTTCTTTGATATGACAGGAGCGTGTTCAAAATGAATGTTTTTATTTAAAGCACAATTGATTCATGACACTTGACTTCTTCATTTTAAACTTAAATTCAAGCCATTATCACTGCACAAGCAGAACAGCCAGGCATATAAAATTAATAGTAGGTTCTTTCATATGACAGGGTTGCAATTGAAATTAATGTTTCTGTTTAGAGCACAATTGAACCATGATACTTGACTTTTACATTTTAAACTTTAATTCCAGTCGTTATATATAAAAATAGTTTTATAAAATCAACAGTAGGTTCTTTACAATGCAATGTAGACTACAGTATATTTTTCACTGTGGAGAGGGATTTGAAGCTTCCTTCTGATGCATCATAATGGGGCCTCAATTAGAGCAGGCAATCAATCGATTTGATTTAAAAAAGGGTGATTTCACCAGTGTCGATGGCAATAAAAATATGGGAATGTGAAACATTTGTTGACCATTATTCAATCCCGGGCAACGTCAGATCTGCCTGCCAGTACTAGCAGGTCTACTCGACATTGTCTGAGGTCATAAAAAACAAAGTAGATGTTAAAAAGTGTGTGTAAAATATTTATATTAAAACTCCTATCTCTTTACTTCTCTCAATCTGTCTCTCTATCGTTCTTTGTTTCTTTTGCCGTTCTTTCATCCCCAACCTTTCACCTCCGCCCAACCCATTCCATGGTTTAATGTACTGAAAATAATAATAATGTAGGTCATTTACTGGAATTTATTTATTTATTTATTTTTTACACAGGAATTATCACTTAACAAGACCCGGAGGCCACTCGAGGATAAGGGTTAATGAGTATACATTAGTCAATGGGATTATAGCATAGTAAACATAAGTAGTGGGAATTTTGTAAATTGGATTATTTAGGGGGACGGTTCATCAAGAACTTGTTTACGTTGAACTTGAAGACAATCAGATTGTAGTCAGCTGGAAAGCAGGCAATCGGAAGAGAGTTCACGAGCGTACAGTTCTAAAAAAGAAGCTTTGTTCATGGAATCTACATTTAGGTTTTGGCACAGATAAAGAGTGTGGGAAATTATTGATAGTGGTTTTGGTTAGATGAATATTTTTCGGGAAAGTTTGGCGAGGTGGGGGAGGGGCATAAATTGAAGCTCAGATTGGAGTTCAGATGAGTACTTGCCATGAAAATAATGATAAAGCAGACAGGCTCGCAACATCTCTTCTGTGGGAAAGAGATTGAAGGGAAAAAAAAGGGCATCCCCCACTAAGCTACAAAGTCTATTTTGAACTCTGTCAAGGCAGGATAAACTGCTTCTAGCAGCTCCTGCCCAGATGTGCAACAGTACTCCATCGTTGGCCGTACCTGGCTTTTATATAGGTAAAGTATATAGGAGTGAGATATCTACTGGAGCGGTAGAAGGATCCCACCATTTTTCCAGTGACCTTGACAATGGATTTGATATATGTGTTCCATTTCAGGTCAGGAGTAAAGGTCAAGCCCAGAAGCTTGTCAAAATATGAAGCCTCCCCAAGACAAGAGCCATTCATTTCAACCGATGCCAGATTGGCATTAGAGCGTAGATAATGTAGAGATAGAAACTCGGTTTTAGATGCATTAGAAGTAACTGGCCACGTCTTTCCTCATTGTACCACATGCTCAAGATCAGAGGAGAGAGAATCAGAGAGAACTTGGTCGTTTACGGTGTTTGATGTGCTACCATAGATTGTAGAGTCATCAGCATAAATGTTTATGAATGATGTAAGGATATGATTTGGAAGATCATTAATGTAGATTAGGAAGAGAGGTATGCCTAGGATGGACCCCTGAGGGATTCCAGCATTAATACTGAGAGCTTCTGATTTCTGCCCATCAACCACTACTCTTATGAACCTATTAGAGAGAAATAATTTAATAATGGAGAAGATATTTCCAATCCTTGAAGTTATTAACAAAAAACATAGATCTTTCTCTTGGGCAGCGCTGTGTTTAAACACACCTGCTCTATCTAGGATGTTGAGCAGTTAGCAAATGTAAAACCATAATCTTACATTTATTGCTCCTGTTTTCGCACTATTAAAATCACTCTTTCCGACTTTATTGCTACCATCCTCCCTGGTCTGAAGAGAAGCTTAAGAAATGTTAAATAATTTTGAAAGAAAATGCCGATTTTGTTTCAAAATTATGTCAGAAAAGCTTGACTCTTTGGGCCATAGCATTTCGAAGCTAAATGCTTCTCATCAGAAGAGAAGGACCAGTATTATCCAAAATATAAAAAATAGATAAAAGCTGGCTTAAGATCATTTAGGTTCGGAGTGAAGGAAGTATGTATTAAGATATATTAAAGGAGATATAAAGTACAAGAATAAAAACTTTAAAATATATAATTATAAAGAAGGAATTAAGCATATGAAAATAGGAAGGGGAAAAATTAATTTTATATACAAGCGGTAGAACCATGAAACCCATGTTTGTAGATAACTGTTTTATAAATAAAATATTAAATAAGTAATATTTGCTTATTTATTTACGCCCAAAAATATGGGTGATCTTCTAAGGAAAATGTTTTCCTAGATATCCAAGGTTGGAGACGCTAATAACCATATTATCATTAAAAAAATTAACAAGTTTATAAGCGATAAAAATAACTTGTAAAGTCATTCAGGGCCTCATGGCATTACGGTTAATGCACTTGACTATAGTAGATATGGTCTGAGGTTCGAATCCTGAAACAGTCAAGCTATTCTGACGAGTAGTAGAACTGCAAAATATGTGTTTGTAGATTACTGTCATATATACACACACACACACACACACACACACACACATATATATATATATATATATATATATATATATATATATATATATATATTGTCTATGTGAGGAACAGTCTACCAAACTACTCTACCAATCTTTGGTCTACAGTCTTGAAACTTGATATATAAAAACTGAGAACTTGTGGAACAAATTCGATTTGGCTTAAAAATAGCTGCTAAGGGATCCAAATTTAAAAAGAATGGAACTTGGCAGGCATAACTCGACTAAATACATTATTTCTATACATACACAAATATATATTTATATCTTTATTGGGGTTATTTTTTTAAGGTTTTGTATGTGTATCGATCAAATGATAATCAATAAAGTTAGAGAGCTACACGTTTCAATTCTAGCTGATGGAAAACAAGTAATTTTATTTTTATTATTACTTTCGAAATCACTACTTATCAAGGCTCGAAGGCCCCTCAGGGATAAGGGTTATTGCGTGTACAGTAATCAATGAGATAGTATTGTAGTAATCATTAGTATTGGGGGTTTTGATAGAGTGTCTTACTTAAGGGGGCGGTTTGTCAGGAGTTTGTTTATGTTGGACTTGAAGACGTCCAAGTTGTAGTCAGGTGGGAAACAGGCAAGCGGCAGAGAGTTCCACTGGCGTACAGTTCTAAGAAAGAAGCTTTGCTCATGGAATCTACGTTTGGATTTAGGCACAGATAAAGAGTGGGGAAAATTATTGACAGTAGTTTCAGCCAGACGGGTGTTTCTTGTGAAAGATTGGCGAGGGGGGGGGGACGAGGGATTGGAGCTCAGACGAGCACCTGCCATGGAAATAACGATAAAATAAAGTTAAAAGAGAATATGAACAGAAAAAAATACTTCTGGGGAAGTGATATTATTACTGATCTCTAGGGTTACTGAACGTTGTCAGGAAGTACAAGGATGTTTCCTTGTGCTGACACTGTATATGAGTTTTGTGACAAATAAAAGATAAAATGGAAAAGAGATCTAAAACTCCAGTATCAATTTCAATTTGTTCTTAAATATAGGCTTAATTTCCTTATATATATATATATATATATATATATATATATATATATATATATATATATATATATATATAACTACATTTAACATCCCAATAATTGCATTGACGATGATACTTACGAGCTTTAAAAGGCGAACCATTAAAAGATACATCTGCCTTACTACAAAAAATGCTAGTTTTATTTTTGGTGTCTTTAAAAAAAAAACACCCAATATTTTTGCTGATGAGGAGACTTTGTTTAAAAAACTAAATGACAAAATTATTGTCCAAGACTTATTGTCTATCTCAATAAAAAAAATTGTGTCCCCGAAACGATTGTACAATTTATTGATTTTGTTTGTTCTTTTTTATGAAACCGATTTTTAATTTTAATTACAAATTATCAATCATCTTACTCAATATTAAAATAGCCCTAGGATATATATGCCTATCGAGTTTATTATATATCTACATTACAACGAGCACTGTTTTCTTTTATTTTATTTTAATTGTATTTAATGAATTTACTAATACATTAAAATATACTTTGCTCTTTAGACTATTGTTCTAATCCCCTTTATATATATATATATATATATATATATAAAGTTTAGTGGTTATATTTAAATTCTGAAAAAACGACATATAGCCACATATATTCGAATTAAGAATTTATTGTTTTACAAAAGGAATATACAGAAGGGGTTGTGTTGATTTCCTTAATCCATGGATTTTCAATAATCATCAGAGGAAATGAAATGCGGTTAGCAAAATGTTCAGTTGTGAATAGACACTTATTTTGCTTTTCA
>NC_136517.1:56836216-56838716 GCF_053919585.1 Euprymna scolopes | reverse complement strand
GAACTTGTTTACATTGGACTTGAAGATTGTAGTCATCTGGAAAGCAGGCAATCAGAAGAGAGTTTCACAGGCGTGCAGTTCTAAGAAAGAAGCTTTGTTTATGGAAATCTTCTCAAACTCAGGAATCTACATGTGGCATAATGGATAAAGTATTTGGTAACCATTCAGTTGTAAGTTACACTCTTTTGGAGGTTGAAGGTTCAATCCTCAGTGCAGGCAACACTCGAAATACAATTTCGAATTACTAAGTCTTTTTACCCAGTCATGGTTGATAGAACGAGAACATGCTACCTCCGTTAAATAAAAGGTTCTGTTCGAAATTACATGCAGGTAGTCTCACAAATTTTACTTCAATGTCCATATCTCATGATTCAATGTTCATTTTAATGGTTTTTTTTTTTGGGGGGGGGGTTTCAAGTAAATATTTCTTTTTGGTTGAATTTATTTAAATACTAGCAGGCCGCCTGGCATTGTCCAGCTGTAAAATACGCATAAATATTATATTTTGATAAATGCAGATTTCTTATTTATTATAAACAGAAATACCGGAGGTATTAAACGTAACATTAAATTCCTTTAAAAAATAAAGTAAAAAACGAAAAGAAACTGAGACATGCGCATGCGAGTATTATGTTTTTTTTCTAAACAGTTCATTTTTAATTTATTTCATTGCGGACTATATTCCCATCTTTTTTAAGTTGTTGTTGCACAACGTTTCGGCCAATTATCCCTATGGCCTTCGTCAGGTGGTAACCACAACGGGATAGGAACTCTGAATCTCCTAACTGCATCCTCAAGCAATAACTGCCTTCCATAGTTGTCGTCGTTTCACCATGTTTTGGCCAAGTAAGCCTCTGGAAAAGTTAGCCAAAACGTTGTGAAACAACAACTTAGAAAGATGAGAATAATAGTCCGCAATAAAATAAATTAATAAATAATAGTCATCTCAATAATAAATTCCAATTAAATAATATACAGTTCACTTTTTGTAAATAAAAAAGAAAAAATACTCAAACTGAGATCGAAACCAAAACTTTAAGACAGTGAGTCAAGTAAGGAATATATTAGATCAGTTTGCCACGATCTTTGAAACATGTTTTCAAGCCTACTTATTCTTAACATAAGGAAGCCGTCATGTTTCGCAACCACATATGCGCAGTTGTGAAACAGTTGACAAACAGATAAAAATCCAAAAAACCTCCAAGTATCAATTTTTCAATTTTTACCTCTTAGCAGCCCTTTTTCCGGATGAAAACCAATTAAAAAATTTTCCACGTGTCTGAATACCCTATATACCAAATTTCAAGATAAAAAATTCGTTAAGGTTGAGAAATGTCCTGATACACACATATACACTCACATTCTGACTTTTATAGATATATGGATTATTCTCATTTGTCAGTACATTGTTATAAAATCTAAAATGTTGCAAAATAAGCGGGCTTCCTGTTCACTGTTAGACAAATACTCGCACCTAACAATACTTTATATCTCTACAAAGTCACAATTCACTCATGCATGGAATATTGCTTGTGCATTAACCACTATTCTCTCTCTCTCTCTCTCTCTCTCTCTCTCTCTCTCTCTCTCTCTCTCTCTATTGGACAGCATTCAAAACAGAGTCTCCAATCTAATAGGTTCTGAACTGACAACCACGCTCCAACCTCTGTCCCATTTCCACAATGTTACATCCCTGTGGTTGTTTTACAAGCACTTTAATAGAATGTGCTTTGACAAACTCCTAGCACTGATACCCTCTCAACGTAAATGCTCCTAACTACTCAACAAGCAGCAAAATCCCACACCTTCACCATAAAAATACCTTAATGTCAGAATCTTCTACTAATAGTTGTTTTTTTCCTTCAAACTGCTCGACTTTGGAATTCCTTCCTTGTTTCCTGTTTCTCTGCCTGTACTAATATGCAGAAATTTAAATCTATAAATATAAAAGCGAAAATGTATGTATGTTTGCTTTTTCTGTGTGTCTACAAAAGCCTTCTTTCAGAGAAGCGGTCGCTCGCTTCACAACTTTTTAAAACTTTTTATATCACATATAAATCGTAATATCTCACAGTTAACAATGAAGCTCGCCTGTCTATTTAATTTGCTCGATTTCGGGAAGATAATTATTCAACATTTATCGCTCGCTGCATGTGGGTTAGTCTTTTTCCTATAACATCTTGGGGGCGAGGAAAAAAAGCGTTCAGCAATAAATGAAATCCCGCAGTCAAACTTGACCTCATTAACTCATTAAAACGGGCACCTGATAAATCCAAGTAATTAAATAAATTCAAACGTGTTTCCGTAAGCATGTTGCGGTGGGTCAATGGTTAACGTCGCACATTTTTTTTTTCACAACTTTGCCTCAAGGGTTCGGGTTCGATCCTCATACTTACTTTTTTTTTTAACCCCCCCCCTCACACACACACACACCTCCAAACACCCGAGCAACGCCGGGTACCCCTCGCTAGTGTATTATAAACAGACATCTTGTTGCTCA
>NC_136517.1:56793716-56823716 GCF_053919585.1 Euprymna scolopes | reverse complement strand
ACAAGGGTTATATTTAAACCCTTAATTAACTGTTTCTTTTTTGCCCCTAATTTCAAGGGTGAAAAGTTTAGAAGTGCGTGATAACATGCGATAAGGACCAGTATAAGGTGGTGTTAAAGGGGCTTTCACACAGTCTTTTCTAAGAAACATGTGTGTCCATGAAGAAATGTCTTTGGGGACCAAAGATTTTATGGTCTGTTCCCTAGGTTTCATGGGTAGGACCTTACTAAAGTAAGCTTGCAGTCTGTTTAAAAACAGAGCTGGATCTGACAATCCTAGTTCTATCGGGATCAGCATCTAACCTGGCAGCGATAGAGGTACTCCATAGACAAGTTCGGCTGGAGAGTATCCCAGGTCCTTTTTGATAGCTGCACAACAGCCAAGAAGGACAACAGGTATGTATTCGCTCCATCGCTGTTGGTCAGGGTAAGCGTGTAAGGCAGCTTTCAATTGTCGATGGAAGCATTCTATCATCCCGTTCAAAGCTGAGTGATAGCTTGTTGTTCAAATACGTTTGATCCCTGAAATCCTGGAAAGTTCCTGGAACAGGTGGGATTCAAACCGTGCTCCACGGTCTGTGGTAATTGTTGTGGGGACACCATAGCATGATATCCAGTCTGAAATAAGGGCTTGCGCTACAGATTCAGCCGAAATGTTCTTTAGGGGAATAGCTTCAGGCCACCATGTGAAACGGTCTATGCAAGTCATGAGATAAGTAAATCCCTGGCTGACTCGCCATGGTCCAACCAGATTGATGTGAACATGGCTGAACTGTTGTTGAGGCACCTTACTTACGGAAAAATGGTTAACTAAACTGCAGAAGCACCTATTAAGTCACATAAGTTCTATAATTGAATCCCCCTCCAGCATAAAAAAGAATGAATAACATAAAAATGTTTGGTGCTTATGTTTTTGTAAACTGCATTAAAAATTATGTGAGACAAAAAAAAAAAAGAAAAAAAAAAGTCCCCCAATTTGTTGTACTTTTCTTCAATTGTAAGTCATTAAAAAATGTTAGTCCGTAATTTTTTCCACCCAAAAAGTGCTATAATGTACTTTTTGAAAATTTGAAAATTCTATGTTCCAGGAAAAAAAAGAAGACAATTAAATTACCCCCTCCCCCCAACTTGGAGTGCTTTCCTTTTCTTTTTTAATTTCTTTTTCGGCTAATTTTAAATTTTCTGCGGAAGATTGGTACGCCATTTGAGAAGGCAGTTTGCTAGGTGAAGCCGTCATTTATGCTGCCGCGCATGTATCCTTATATTTACCCCATTTTTTTAGGTACAGGCTAGTTTTGAAAGCCGATTTATCATAATTTTTTTGTAAGTTTCCGACAACTTTTTGATTGTATTTGAAAGATTAAGGACTAAACTTAATTTCCCAAAGGAAAAAATATTTGTGCATGTGAAAAAAAAGTTATGAAAAATGTTTTCATGGCGAGCTTACCATATAAAAATTCTGCGAAATTTGTAATTTAAAAAAAAGTAGAAATATTTTTGCTATTATAATTTTTTTTTGTAAAAATATTAAATAAACAATGCTTTATTCAATGATAATATCGGTAGTTCGAGAAATTCGTTTTTCTTTGAGTTATATCGAATTCATTAATACGGACTTTAGGAGTTTTTTTGTAAGGTTCCTGTAAAAATTATTTTATTTTTTTATTGCTACAAATTACGATGCTTTATTTATATAAAAAAAGCAAAAATAAATTTTTGCATTTTTTATTTACTACTGAAAACCATAACTTTAGTAAAGGTATATTTGTTTAAATAAAATAATACATTTTCACTAAGATTTAAATAAAAATAAAAAATAATTCCGTGATCATTATTTTGCGTTTTTTATTTACTACTGAAAACCATAACCTTAGTAAAGGTATTTTTTGTTTAAACAAAATAATACATTTTCACTAAGATTTAAATAAAAAATAATTTCGCGATCATTATTTGATAAATACTAAAATTTTCATTAAAATTGGTTAATTTCCTGATTTTTGGTGAATTTTTAAGTAAAGGGAGGGGTCAAAATGTTTATACATTTTGAGCGTCGGCATTCATTTTGCCATAGGAAAGCGACCACATGTGGTTAATTTAAATTAAATTTCAATCACATGGTTACATTATAAATAGTCACGTGATTAAATCCATTTTAAATTTACCGATTACAATCTGATATTTTTAAAAATTATTTCATAAAACATGATAAGAATTTGTTTACATTAAGCGAAACCTCTCGTAGTGACACCAAAAATTCCTTTAAGTGATGTCACATGAGGGCAGACGGTGATAAATAAATAATTAACTAAATAAAAAAAATGGCAACGTCGGAACAAAGAAAACTATCTATTTATTAAAGAAAAATTAAGTATAATGTTATAATTAAAAAGAGATATATAAAAAATATGCATACCAAAATGTCGAAGCAATCGTTCTAGTGGTTATTTAGACTACTAATAACGAACGAACCAAGAATTACATTTATATATATATATATATATATATATATATATATATATATATATATATATACTAGACTACCCGTGACCCGTTGGGTCAGTATGTTATATTAGCTATGGAATTCATATATGAGCATGACACTTGTGACGTAAAGAAAATCGTTTTTTTTTTGACAAAACAGAAACATTTCTATGAAAGTATATTAAAATGAAAAAAGA
Source organism: Euprymna scolopes (assembly GCF_053919585.1). NCBI lineage: Eukaryota > Metazoa > Mollusca > Cephalopoda > Sepiida > Sepiolidae > Euprymna > Euprymna scolopes. The sequence goes on along the minus strand of NC_136517.1, from coordinate 56,821,039 downwards.
ATATAGATGGATTTCTATGAGTCGTTCTGTTTATTATAATTGATTATTTTTGAAAAATAAAATTTACAGTTACTAAATTATAAGTGGTTGGCCGTACTTATAGGTAAATGTGCACTGAACAGATACCATAATACTTATTATAGTTAAATTCAAATTTTGATATATCTACTTTTTCTTTTTTACATCGTTCATTTCTGTATTACGTTTAAGTTATTTTAAACCCCACTCTTCCCATGTTAACATTAATAGTTCAGCGTCCCAATTGTTCTTTCTTTTTCACGTTTAAATTATCCAAATAAATAATTGTTAATACTGTCTCCTTTTCTTTTTTTTTTTACATCGTTCATTTCTGTATTACGTTTAAGTTATTTTAAACCCCACTCTTCCCATGTTAAATAATAATTTTGAAATAATAACGTTAATATTTCAGTACGTAGGTCAAAATCTGTAAAAGAAGCGATTTGTGTTTATTGTTTACGTAGTTATGGGTTAATGTTTATGGGCGCATGTGCAACCGGATGTCGTAAACCAGAAAGTGGGTTACATACATCGTTACAAGGTCATTTGAGTTTTATAATATATATATATATATATATATATATATATATATATATATATATATATATATATATCAAAAATGGTAATTAGTAAAAACCTGAAAAGAGTGCTCAATACTATTGCAGAGCAAATATATATATATATTTATTACTGTTTTATCTGCTTAGTTACACATGTTTTGATTACCGAATCGTATCAACGATCCGATAATTTCATCAGACTTTACAGTAAAGTCTGATGAAATTATCGGATCGTTGATACGATTCAGTAATCAAAACATGTGTAAGCAGATAAAACGTTAATATATATATACTAGCAATGGGTGTCTAGCGTTGCCCGGGTGTTTGGAGGTGTATGCTGAGCAAAAAAAAAAAAACGGTAATTTTTTTTAACTTTTACCCCTATTATGATGGGTAATTAATATTTATTGCTTTAGGCTCAAATCAAGTTATTAAGTTAGATCCATGTCCAAGGAACCAATATCTAAAATGTCAAGTGTTTAGCCTAAAAATTGTCGGAGGAGTTTGGTAGAGTTCTCAAAGGTCAAATGGTTGAACTTTGACCCCTTAACAGCGAAATTTCTGGCTGAAACCCGATCACATAGATTTTCCCAAATCTCAGTACCCTGTATATCAAATTTCGAGTCTGTAGACTAAAAATTGACAGAGTTATTGCGTAGGGAAATGTACACAGACACACAGACACGTTCACTTTATATATATATATATATATATATATATATATATATATATATATATATATATATTGTAATCATGAACGGGAAATCATTCATGATTAAAAGTAAAATACGTAAAACACGTTTAAAAAAAAAAAAGTGGGAAAGAAGAGAAAAGAAAAATAAAGGGGGGGGTCAGCTTACCGGTTTCGCCCTTACTTTATCAAATCTGTATCAAGGGATTTAAAAAGGAATAATACAAAAATATGTACATCATAAAAATAAAGTTACGTTGCGTTCAGGTAATGGGTAAAAAAAAAAAAAAAAGAAAAAAAAAGAACAGAGAAGCGATTAAAATAAAGCAACGTTATGATGTTTCCGAAGATTAATCACGCTCAAACCTAAGAGACATTCCCTCTATTTAGAGAGAAAGTCTCCTCAATCGAACTTGAACAGTCTTTTTTTTTTTTTTTTTTTTTTTTTACAAAGGTATCACCACATTATCAAGGCCCAGAGGCCACTCAAGGATAAGGGTTAAAGAGTGTACAGTAGAAATTGGTCAATATAGTAATCATTAGTAATGAAAATTTGGTAAATTTAATAACTTATATGGAACGGCTCATCAAGAACTTATTTACTTTAAATGAAATGTGGAGTGAGCACGACTTAGAATTGAAAAAATAGTTTGTGCTGAAGTTCGTTGCACATGACGGGTTTTTAACTATTTCCTCTCAAACTAAAATTTGCAGAGCAGGGCAAGAGCTAGAGGCCTCAAATTATTTGATTTTTTACGGGCCCTTCTTTTATGGGTCTTCAGCCGGTTAAAATTGTTTTTAAGGGGTCAAAAATGGGTCAAAATTGAAAAAAATGGTTAAACATTTTGTACATTCATCTTAGTTTAGAACCCATGCGAAACTTTATATTTGGGTTTTAGCCGGGGAAAATCGGTGCAAAAGTGTGAAAATCAAAAAAATGGAATTTGCCAGATGAAAGTCGAACGCCAGTATAACAAATATGCATGCGTAACATATATAGCTATTTGTTAATTTTTAGTCTTTCAGTCTTCATAACTCAGGCATTAACGTCAAAACATGTCTTCATAACTCAGGCATTTACATCAAAGTAAAAAGTAAATCGTAAGCTTAACGTTTTGGTTTCAATTCTTGGTGGTGGCACACGAGTCATTTTTTTTTTTTTTTTTTACTTTTTAAATCATTACTATATATCGGGTCCAATATCATATAATAATAAATACGAAATCTGCATTCATCAAAATATCATATTTAAGCATATTTTACGACCGGGCAATGCCAGGCGGCCTACTCGTGTGCGTGTGTGTGTGTGTGTGTGTGTGTGTGTGTGTGTGTGTGTGTGTGTATATATATATATATATATATATATATATATATATATATATATATATATATATATATATATGATTAGTTTTTTTGGAAAAAGAAATCCAGCAGAGTGCTCAATTAAAAGGAAAATCCGAAATGTAAGAGCGTATTTATATTTTGTGTATAGAAAGTTTTTAGATGAGACAAATCATTGGTACCATCGGTTTCAAGCCCGATAATAAGGACCGTTTAAGAGACTAGACACGAATATTGGCTGAAGAGAGTTTGATAAGGATACCTTAAACGGTCCTTATTATCGGGCTTGAAACCGACGGTACCAATGATTTGTCTCATCTAACAACTTTCTATACACAAAATATAAATACGCTCTTACATTTCGGATTTTCCTTTTAATTGAGCACTCTGCTGGATTTCTTTTTCCAAAAAATCTAATCATATATATATATATATATATATATATATATATATATATATATATATATATATATATATATATATATATATAGGGGAGCCAAAGAGAATTAGAGAAATTCTTTCAAAGGAGACTTATCGGGATAATACAAAGCTGAACAATTGAGGTGGAACTTATATAAAAGTGAAATAATATAACAACAACAATGTAAATAATATATTGAATCAATGATTAAATTTATTTACATTAGTATATATACTAATGTAAATAAATTTAATCATTGATTCAATAGGGAGATTACATCGATTAGGGGTGTAGGATAAATATGCTCTTTATACCTAGGTATTTCAAAGCCTCTCATCAGAAAAGGAGAGAATGTGGTAGATAAGATATTAGAGATATGACGTCTAGCGATGACTACATTAAGAGCAAAATAGTGGGGTGCAGAGGGAGACGATAAAACATTGTAAATGTGGAGAGAAGGGAGAAAGAAGAACTAGAATAATTAATGCAGTGTAGGAAGAAAATTGTGGATATCACATAGTAGATATAAATGGTATGTAGTGTGGTTAATGGGTTTGCCATAGTAGGTTATGTGTTCAATACGTGCATCCATATATGGAGATGTGCATTTGATATCGAGAAACAATAGGGGAAGAGAGCAATAGGGTGCAAAGGTAGACGCTCTTATAATCATGTGGAATTAGGGTGTGTGAGTAGAGAGGGTTGTTTTTTTTTTTCTTGAAATATAGGATGGAAATAAGGTTAGTATATGTCAGAAAGAGCAATAGAATTACAAAGTAGTCTCAAACAAAGTATAAATTATAAAATAATAGAGGCATAAAAAATAAATTAAATAAATGAAAAAATAAAATAGAAGGGATAAAAAATATAAAATTATAAAAAATAAAATACAAAATAAAATACAAAAATAAAGGAATAAAATAAGAGAAAAAATTTTTTTTTACAATGAAAAAAAAAACGTAGTTATGTAATATAGGAATAGAAATACCTGTTGCTATTAGGGTATTGTATATCAACAGAAGATTCGGAATAACTGAGGGATGTTCAATTTAATAATTGATGATGAAAATAAAAATTGAATAAATTACAAGATTTATTAATCTATCAAAAATTACAACAATGAATTATAATCAAGAAGAAGTCTTAGTCCATTGATTTTCAAAAATATGCTCTTTTTGTCGGAGAATAAACATTAGTAAAAATGTATCATTGGTTATGATGAATTTGAAAAACTATTAAATACCTTTTTGTGAACTTCAACAGAATTAAAAATTTCAACAGAATTAACCTCTACCATTTAAGACCAGCCCACTCAAACCAGTAAAAAAAAAAAAACTTTCCTAAACTAATGAACGTATCATGATGAATTTTGTAATACATATTCTAAAACAGTCAATGAGTAAAATGGCCACATTATTATTTTTTTTTTTTTTCTAAATATATGGAAATCTGGGAAAACTTGTTGTCACGCAGACTCCAGGAAACACCATTTGTTATTACCACTGAGCAATCATTGATAATGATTTGTATGAAAACTCCTAGTAAGTAAATAATAATAACAATAAAAACAGAGCTTGCAAGAGAACTAGAGGGAATATGTAACACAAAGAATATCACTGTAATACCAATAATAGTAGAAACCCTAGGGACAGTTTTGAAAATTTTTGGGGGAAAAAACTGGGTGAAATTGTTAGGAGAGAAGAGATTGACATCATACAAAACACAGCACCAATGAAAAGAGCTTAAATAATAAAAAAAATATTTTTTAAAAACACACTGAGTGCAGAAACCAACAGACATAACCAGATATTGCTGACCAATCACAGATATGAGCTGAAGTAGAATAACATTGTAAACAAAAGACAGAAAGAGCAGTATATGAAACCAAGGAAATAGAAATTGAAAGAGTATACAAGAAGAATCACATTATCTAATCCCCACCCTAACTAAAAACATACATAGATGTGTGGTGACATAAAAACATGGCCGTAAAGGGTCAAGGAGGATTGAAAAACTTATAAGGAAAAGCACCATTCAGACTCTCACTAGAATGGCATTGAAAGTACTAGAATCTTAAGGTTTATTGTAACTCAAATTCTAAAGAAAGCCAACAGTCATTATCAGCAAGAAATTAATGGTAAACTGCTGTTGCAAGAATGCAAAGTGATTTGCAATCGTCATCAAAAAAAAAAAATCAGAGAATGCTAGAAATCTCGGGAGACTTGTTGTCACTCATATTCCAGGAAATGGCATCAGTTGTTGCCAGTGAATAATCACTGATAATGACTTGTGTGAGAATTCCTAGTAAGTAATAAACAAGACTAAAAATCTTTAGCATATCATTGTGTATTAAAAGACTGTAGAATCTCTTTAAACAAATGATATTAAATTATTTTTCGCGTGACAACTAAAGACCAGGAAATGATCACAAAATTATGACAACTAAAGATCAGCAGATGATCACCAAATTATGACTCAAGTAAAGATCAGGAGATGATCATCAAATTATGACAAAATAGAAACTCGGGAGGTGGCACCAAAATCATGATTCAACTGGAGGTCAGATGATGACCAAATCATAACACAAATAGAAAATCAGGAAATGCTATTTTATGCTATGGGTCAAGGATAAGAACTAGTCAAATGTTTGATAAATTATGTATTTAATTAGTTGTTTTCAAAGATTGAATAAAATTTATTTTTCTTCTTTTTTTAGATTCAATTGTCAGTAATCTCAGTTTCTTTTATTTTCTTGGCAATGAATTCATTTAATGATTTGTTCCACTTTTTTAACTTTGAATATTGTTAGGAAAACAGTTACACATTCTTATAAGCAACAGATCATGATCAGGCTTTTATGCCTCATGTTTTTATTTTTTTTTGTAGCTACAAATAATGGAGATATGAGACTAGGACCTCTTTCATCAACGCGTGATGACTGACTCTAGTTTTCCTTTGTCATGGCTGGAGTGTCACTTTCAGTTATAGGAAGATTTACGCCATTGTTTGCCTCTTCTCGCCTCAAGTATAAATGGGTTTGGGGGCTCTTTTTATTCTGGGTGCCAGCGTGCCAATATTAGGTTTTTATTTATATTTTTATATACATATACAAATTCCTCATTGTCTACAGCTTTTTATTTTTTCATTAAAAACTTTCCTCTATTAATAGAAGTGGTGATCAGGTCTGCAACCCATGAGATATGCTGGATGACTTGAGGAGCAAGTACACCATTTTTTTTTTGTTTTTATTTTTTAAATATTTGTCATGGTTTAGTTCTAATGAGAAGTATTCTTATGTCAGGATATCTGACAAACTCCTATACAGAGAGATCAACGACAATGAGGATGTTGTCTAGTAGGTGTTCAAGTTCTCAATGCATGATTGTATTATGAGCGAAAAGACATGGAATCATGGATTTGTAATATGTAGTGTAATGGCTATTAACCGGCATAATTATGCTAACACACCGGTTCCCATCAGATCACCAAAGTTAAGCAATGTTGAGCCTGGTCAGTACTAAAATGGGTGACTATTTGGAAATTTCAGGTGCTGTATGTGCTCTCCGCTTATTTCGGCGTTGTTTCCAATCAGTCTTGGGCCTCTCCTTGCCACTAGACCCAAGCAGTGCCAATTCAGGAGAGGTGTGGTTGGGGATAGTGCAACCTTTGTCTCACAATTATATGCACAGTTACCCTTACAGAAGTTTCCATTGTCTCTCGAGACTGAAACAGAGGCATCGAACGGTTATTAACCCAGACTTCATGAAAGAAAGAATCAAGTTAAAATCTTATCTATTTTGCATTGATAAACATGAAAACAGTGATGATCCCATTTCTCTTGCATTAATCACTGTAGCCTTCATCAATAGTCAGTCTAAAAGCAAACATTTATAAATAGTTCCACTAAATTAAACTAATTAAACTATAAAAAAAAAAAAATTAGTTTACTCATCTCAACAATAATTTATTAAACCTCATTGGGGATTATCTCTTATTTTAATTCATAATCAAATATTAAAGTTTAATGAAAACAAAAATGAGTAAATAATTATGGTCACCACCCACCTCCTGCTGCAAAAAATTCACAACAAACACTCGTCTAGCAACAACTACTGTCAACAATTTCCCCTGCTCTCTGTACTTAAAACTAAACACAAATTCCATGAAGAAAGTTTTTTCCCATAGAACTGCCTACCTGTGAAACTCTATAGTGTGGTACTGCTTCTCAGCTGACTACGACATGAGCGTTTTCAAGTCCAATGTAAACAAGTTATTGTTGAACCACCCTTTTAAATAATCAAATGCTACTCAATTTCCACTACTACTGATCATTCCAATGTTGTTTCACCAACCACCTGACATTCATTAACCCTTATCTTCGAGTGGCTTTTGGGTCCCGATAAATGGTGACTCCCTTGCAAAAAGCTATATACATCTACATAATATTCTGCTTGTTCCTTTCTTAGTTAGTCCATATGTTACGGTTCGAAAAAGGCCAAATACAATTTTTTATGGCCAAACTGCTTCAAAAAAGGCCAATCTGGCAACTCTGGACAGAACTATGACAGTGACCACCCTTTAATGTAGCCTCGCTTTCGAATATCATTATAATAATAATAATAATATATGATCATTGTTGTAATGGTGTGCGAAAGGAACTTGTAGTAATTTAGCGGTTCGTCAACAAGGAAAGAAGTCAGCAAAATGTTACGTAAGAAAAAGGTACATTCAAAAGAAACACGGTAAAAAAGAACATTATCTGCAAAGAGGTGCTAGACTGAGAGAGTAAATTATATATTGTCACCTACAATGTGATTTATTATCTGCATTGAACTATGTAGCACAATATTACTTTCTGAATATTTATTAATACTTATTAATTTATCTCATTTGGATAAGAATGGACACTGTTTTCATAGCATTATGAATACACACATATTTACTGTGTGCTATTGGTTTTTATGGGCAAAAAACTAATTATTTGTGCCTTTCAGAAAAATATCAGCATCATCAAAACATATTTGTTGATTAAATTTATTTCTCATTCCGAGGAATTTTCACAGATCCTGCTAGTATCTATTATTATACTAAAGCCGAATCAACCAACGATTGTGTCCCTAAAGCTTTTCTCCTCTATACTTTGATCACACAAAATATATCTTAAAATATATTTTAGTTCTGGGATTGAGTTATGATTGAAAAGAAATTCTGTTTTAGTTGTTCTAATTAGCTGTAATTTATAATTAACTGAACAAGTCACCCACCTCTCTCTTAGCTATTTACATATTTCTCTTGTTCTCTCTCTCTCTCTCTCTCACACTATCTTTCTAATATCTTATAATGTCCCTGTGAGATTCAAAGTAAAAGTGACACTCTTTTACAACGTTGCCATCTAATTTACAAGCACTGTTGAAATTTTGAATTATTAAAATTACGGTCTGAAAGCTAAACAATGTGATTTGATTTTAATAAAAAAATTTTGGCATTGAATGTTAACTTGATAGAATGGAATTTAAAAACAAGTTAAGAATTTTAGTTTGGATAAATAACTTGGAAATAGAATTTTTAGTTAAACAAACAAGTTAGAAATTTTAGCTGACAAAAATAATAATTAGATTACATAACAAAACATCAAGTGATGATCCTTTAAGTTATGCGTACTGATGATGTAATCAGAAGGAGGGCGAATCGCTACTTGAACGTAAGGGGCAAGTGGCGTAGCAATTATTTTTGCCACCTGGAGTGGTTGTAAGATTGCCCCCGCCACCCCCTGCTGGCCATTGATAATCCATTAACTTTCAAAATTCCAGAAAATCCTCTAAATATTTATTTTCATTGTCAAGGATATAATTTTAGATTGCTGTTATTAGTCCTAGACAATCGTCTTATTACAGTATTCATACGCATATACAATCGTTTTATTACAGTATTCATACGCATATACAATCGTCTTATTACAGTATTCATACGCATATACAATCGTCTTATTACAATATTCATACGCATATACAATCGTCTTATTACAGTATTCATACGCATATACAATCGTCTTATTACAGTATTCATACGCATATACAATCGTCTTATTACAGTATTCATACGCATATACAATCGTTTTATTACAGTATTTATACGCATATACAATCGTTTTATTACAGTATTCATACGCATATACAATCGTTTTATTACAGTATTCATACGCATATACAATCGTCTTATTACAGTATTCATACGCATATACAATCGTCTTATTACAGTATTCATACGCATATACAATCGTCTTATTACAGTATTCATACGCATATACAATCGTCTTATTACAGTATTCATACGCATATACAATCGTCTTATTACAGTATTCATACGCATATACAATCGTCTTATTACAGTATTCATACGCATATACAATCGTCTTATTACAGTATTCATACGCATATACAATCGTCTTATTACAGTATTCATGCGCATATACAATCGTCATCAAAGCAAACCAAAGATATTTTTCTATTTTTGCCCTCTCAAAATGCTGTCCTCGGGCACGTGCCACCCGGCAACGGGATAAAGATTGGAACTTGGCCGACAGTACATGACCTATTAGATTAGAGACTGTTTTTTTTTAAACTCTGTTTAAAAGGGGGGGGGGACTAATAGTAGATGTACTTGTCCAGATGTGGCAACAATACTCCATGCATGGGTGAATGGTGGCTTTGTAAAGATATAGGATACTCTCAGATGTGAATAATTCTCTAGCAAGGTATAGGAAACCCACTTTCTTTGTAGCAGCTTTAGCTATGTCTTTAATGTATTTGTTCCAATTTGTGTTGCCTGTGAATGTTAAGCCAAGGAATTTTGAATGAGGAGCTCTCAGGTAGGGTGTTATTAATCTTGGCAATCGGTGGTTGAGAAGGTTTCTTGTAATTGTTAAAGGAATAAAGCTTACTATCCATTCACAGCCCCATTCCACTACATATTGAAGGTCCTTTTCTAAGGTTTCTGCCAACGATTTTTGTACGTGTACATTCATTTTTTCCATCTGCCATCAGTAAATATACCCATCTTAGAGAGAATTTTATCAGGGAGATCGTTTATGAATATCAAAAATAATAAAGGTCCAAGGATCAACCCCTGAGGTACCCCTGCATTAATATCATTTGTTTGGATGTACGGCCATTAAGCACAACCTGGATTTTTTTCTTGTCTAAGAATAGTCTATTTGTGTGTGCATATTTGACCTTGAAATGACCCACTTTAAAACCTTTACACTGAAAAAGTATGACATTTATTAAAAGTAAATAAAGATAAGAATGTATTATTACTTATGTAAGAATAATAAAAGTGACTATGCATGAATAAGTGACTTACTAACCCTTAAGGCGATTTATATAATAAAACATAATAAAATGCACTTACCTATTATTAATATAAAGGTAATTAAACAAAAATCAATATTTCTGCTAAGCAAATATATTTTTTATGTGAAAGCGGTCACAAATACAGAAATATAGATTTTTATATTTTTTTCATAACATCGTAAGCAGCTGGTGATTCATACAAACTAGCTTTGGTCTAGCAATGTTTTAATTAGGAATATACTATTTTGCAGAAGATTAATATTCAAGGGAAAAAATAAGAAGTTAGATTCAAATATTGATTCATCAGATTAATTGCTATGGATGAGAAACTCTAAAAAGTTTGACAAGATAAACTTATATTCTGACTAGCAGGGAGACCCGACGTTGCCCGAGATTGAATTATGATCAAAGAATATTTCACACTCCTATATTTTTATTGTCATCGAAATCTGTGAAATCACCCGGGAGTAAGCTTCACATGCTTCGATGCAGTAACTTAGTCCAAAATATATGTTATCCTACATTGCACTCCAGAGAACCTACTGTTTCTTTTATAAAATTATTTTATATAAACTTCTTTCCAGTTAACGAAACAAAAAAAAAAAAAACATTAAGAAATTTACATGCGGAGTTTGAACCTACAGACCACGTCATGCAAAAGAAAAAAACATGCTATCAACTTATCCACAGTAGAATTTTCATGGCCCGTTGTTCTATCACTGTTGCTAAGCGACGACATGGAAAAAATGGTTTTACCTCATCTGATAGATAAATTAAAATAGTGGTTTTGATTGTGGATTATCTGTAATTATCCGGGGTATTCTGACACAAAACTTAACTAAGATCACTCCCAGACTTATGCACTAAAGTTCTGTAAATTTTAAAGAAAATCTGTTCAGCTGTTTCGGAGTCTATAAGGAACGAACTCACACACACACACACACACAAAGTTGCATTTATATAATTGTAGAGATAGAGATACTATTGACGCTCCCCCTCCCTCAAAATGTTGGCAGTTTTAGAAGTGGCAACGGGTTTTTATAATAAAAAATAAAATGCATTCACCTTTTATTAATATAAAAGTAATTTAAAGAAGAATTTTAATATATATTTTTTATGAAAATTTTTTTTTATTTTATGAAAAAATTTAAAATATATATTTTTTATGTGTAAGCGATCACAAATGCAAAAATATAGATTTTTTTTCTTAACATCATAAGCTGCCAAATATGCGAGAATGATCAGTGAAAACTTGCTTTGGTCTAACAATGTTTGGACCAGGAATAACTATTTTGCAGACGAAATGGCAGATTAATATAATATTCAAGGGGAAAAAAGAGAAATTAGACTCAAATTCACCAAAGATTAATTATATATTTCTTTGATGATTTTTGCTGTTGTTTTGTCTTGTGGTATATCTATCATTTCTAGGTTATGGACAATTTATGGACAGTTTGCGAATAATTTTCAGTTTAGAACAGTGTCCAGTTTGAGACAGTTGGTAGCTCGGAGGTTCCCCTGAGAAAGATCGGCGTCAAAGCTGGGTAAAAGTAGATCGGGCTGAGAAGAAAATTATGGGGATTAATGCAACCAGACAGCAGCGGACAACATTTATAGTTCATCTTTCGATGCTACATGATAGTATTACACGCACACACGCAGAGCTTAATGAATTTACATCAAGTACTCGTCTTGTGACATTTCAGCGTATCATGAAGACAATCATCGGGGCACACTGGTTCTGTTGGGAAGAGGGGAGTGTTAATACATCAGAAGAAATGCCCTAAAAGGCGTAAGAAATAATAAAAAAAATTATTATCAGAATAACATGGAAATGATAAATATACCGCAAACCAAAACAACAGCCAAAATTATCAAAGAAATACATTTGTAAAAATACTACAATCTTGCAATTGAACCAATTTATTATAATATTTCATACCTTTAATGGGTAATTGGCCTCCCATTTCAACAAGAGCCACATTGAAAATGTCAAATTCTTTAGCTCCTGCAATAAAAATAATAAATAAGATATTAGTAGCAGAAATCAAAAATAATAAATAAACTAATGAGACCTGTGGAAATTCCACAGGGGGCTCATTCATATGTAATATATTGATGTTGGCATGGAGACGCTCTGATATTATTGTGGCGTTTTTGTTAAAACTGCAAAAGTATTTATCTAAGCTAGCACAAACGCCCGGCAAAACCCGGTCGTAAAGTACGGTTAAATATGATATTTTAATTCTTGCAGATTTCGTATATATTATTATAGATTTAATGTTCTATCGATTTTTATATTTTATAAAGTTGCGATTTCAAAAATAAAAAAATATATCTATATGACTTGGATGCATTAACTTGAATCGAAGCCGAAATAAAAACTTTAAAAAAATATATATGTATACATATAACTTCAGCCATAATCGAAATCAAAATCAAAACTTATGAAGAATTCTTGATAAATTATTTATAAAAAAAATAGATGACTTAAGTGCCATCAGCTATAATCAAAACCAAAACCAAAACTTATGAAGAATTCTTGGTAAAATTATTTATTACAAGAAATTGAAGTACATAACAATTAAACGACCCGGATGTAAGCATGACACAGAAAATAACACATACGCTATTGTATTAATATATAGATAAATAAATAAGAGTATCTTTTCTTTTGACATATAAAATTATCTATACTGAAAGAATTGCAAGGTCAGATTAAATATGTAATCGATAAAATCAATTGACATTTAAAATATGTTACATAAAGAACACATTCTGAATTTTATTGCTGACTACAGGGTGGTCAAAAAGTCAGGTAACATCGCAATCTCCTCTTCAATAAATAACTTTAAAGACGCTATTGTATCAGGCTTCTTGCCATAAACGCTATCCTTTACATAGCCCCAAAGCCAGAAATCAGGAGGGGTAAGATCCCTATATAAGATTATAATGGATCATATTGTTTTTTCTACCTTTAACATGTTACCTGACTTTTTGACCACCCTGTAGTTAGCTAGCCAGCAATAAAATCAAGTATCAATGTGTCAGATGCATAACTATTCTAACTTAGAAAATTTTAGTAACTTAAGTTTATACATTAGATTTATTTTTATTTCATTTAGGGTTGAAATTGGACTGTTAATATATATATATATATATATATATATATATATATATATATATATATAGCCCCAAATCCTCCGACCCTCTCGTCGGTGACCATCCCTCTTGAAAAAGCTTGCATAAATCGGGTGAAACGTTGAGTATTCAGGTCCTTCCACCTCCATTCTATTTCATATCGTTGGATTTAATCCAGCTCAACAATCATATATATATATATATATATATATATATATATATATATATATATATATATATATATATATATAAGAGAACTAAGATCAGAGTAGTCAATTATGCTCATAAAAGCATAAAACATGAAAATGCTATTTCAAACTTAAGCATTAGAGACCTACAAAAATGTTATTTCAGACTTAAGCATTATAGACATATGAATATGTTATTTCAAACTTAAGCGTTACAAGCTGACAAAAATTTTGTTCAAGCTTAAGCATTTCATATGGACAGAATATCTTATAGAGTTGCTTCGATAGCTCTAAACAAATATTTTCTTTTTGTTAAATTAACTTTCCCTTGCTTAAAAGATTTTCTGCTGCCACAAAAACACTTCCTTGGATATGAGTGCAGTAACATCCACACACACACACACACACACACACACACACACACACACACACACACACAAAAAAAAAAAAAAAGAAAAACCAAAAAAGAAAGAAAAAATAAACAAATAAAAACAAGGAATATAAATCAGAATATAAATTCAAGAATTGTTTTCTTTTCAATAAACCTACAAGTACTTATGTAAAAAATAAGACTTAAAAACAATTTTTGATTTAATTATTTACCACTTATTAAAGCAAAAGAACACTCGAGGATAAGAGTTAATGAGATGGATGGATTAACAATTGAATGGTGAAGAATATTATGAAAGGATTTAAAATAATGAAGACTATTTTCTGACTGCAAAAAATTATTAAAATTATTTTCTGACTGCCAAGATTTATTTGAAAGCCTGACAATGAGATGGAAATGTTGAAACGTTAATCAATCCACTTGAACTCCTTATAATGCTTATATAATTTTATTTGTTATATATAATATATATGTCATCCACAGACAGACTGTTTCCCTATATCACAGCTGTTCAGTATACCTTGACTAGCATCCATCCCAAACCAGAAATCAAACCCATAACCATCTAGTTTATAGTGAGCAGCTTTACTCACTGAGCTATGGGATCAGCGCCTGTAAACATCGACTGGCACTTTTAAAGTATCCCATTTCCCATTTGTTTATTTACAAAGAGCTTTGCATTATGCTAAGTAAACAGCAGGCAATATCAGTTAACAACAGTGTTCAACCCAAGATAGGGAGGAATTTATATAGTCTTTAATGTGGCTAGATTAGCACTCACCCAGGAATCAGAACTACAACCATCTATCATATAAATCTCACCTGTCTGTTTGAATGTATGTATGTATGTATGTCTTGCAAAAACTTTCGACGGAGATGACAGACTTTTATGAGATTGGTATCATTTTAAAGCTCGACCCTTCGGACGACAAATATAAAAAAATTGGCCAAAAACATTAATTCCTTCACCCTTAACTGGGCACTTTTCTACAGGGAGGGTCGATTTTTTCACTGACATTTTTTGCAAGTCATTCAACCCTCACGTTCATGACATTGCTTAAAAGGCGTTATTTCGACCGTCCGTGATGTCACAACCACTGTAGGCTCATCGTTAAGACAGTTTGTTTTTTTTTCATTTCTTTTTCCTCTAGCGTTCGAGCCTATGTATGTCTGCTTAAAACTTTCGACAGAAGCGACGAATTTTCAAGAGATTGGTATCATTTAGAAGTTCAGCCCTTCAGGCGACAAATATCGAAAAATTGGCCAAAAACATTAATTCCTTCACCCTTAACTGGGCACTTTTCTACAGGGAGGGGTCGCTTTTTTTGCCGCTATTTTCGAAAGTCATCGCCTATTTTCGATTGTTTAGCCTTAATTTAAACCTACGTTACTTCCGCTGAAAAGTGCCTAGTTGAGGGTGAAGAAATTAATGTTTTTAGCCAATTTTTCGGTATTTGTCGTCTGAAGGGTTGAGCTTCAAAACGATACTGATCTTGTGAAAATCCATCGCCTCTGTCGAAAGTTTTATGCAGACATCCAAGCATACATATATACATTTATATATTGGTAGCTCAAATTTTCGACCCAAACCGATTAAAAAGCTTGCCCTATCTCTGAATATACTTTATGTAAAATTTAAAATGTTTAGACCAGAAATTGCCTGAGTAATTTGGTAGAGGCCGCAGAGGTCAATTTTTTTTAAAACTTTGACCCCTATTATGACCTCTTAACATTTATTGTCTTGGGCTCAAATTAAGTTATTAAGTTAAATCCATGTCCAAGGAACCTATATCTAAAATTTCAAGTGTTTAAACCCAACATTAGCGGAGGAGTTTGGTAGAGTTCTCAAAGGTTAAATCGTTGAACTTTGGCCCCTTAACAGCCAAATTTCTGTCCGAAAATGGATTACAACGATTTTCCCAAATCTCAATACCATGTATATCAAATTTCGAGTCTGTAGACTTAAAATTGACAAAGTTATTGCATGGGGAAATGCACACAGACAAACACACAGACAGATAGATACACAGACAAATTCACTTTTATAGATATACTAGCATTTCAGCCCAGCATTGCCCGGGTGTTTCGATGTGTATGTTGAGCAAAAAAAAAAAAAAAAGTGGTAGTAGGAAGGCAGGCTCGAACCCGTACCGTGAAGGAGGAAAAGAACGGGAAAAAAACCTGACGTCTTTGCGGTTATGACCACTGCCAAACCTGAAGTGACTTATGTTTAAATTAAGGCTAGACAATCGAAAGGAGAGGATATCTTTAAAAAATATCGTCGGAAAAAGCGACTAGTGAGTACATAACAGGAAGAAGAAGCTTTTTCATTTGCAATATTAAAAACAAAATGCTTATTTAATTAACAAAATGTATTAAATTATAAATATAGGATCATCTTTATTTGATACTAGTAGGCTGCCAGGCACTACCCGGTCATAAAATACGCTTAAATATGAGATTTTACTTCATACAGATTTCATATTTATTATTATACTCTATTGATTATTATATTTTACCCAATACATAGGAGTGATTTTAAAAGTAATAAAAAATACACCTTGGGTGCCATCAGTTAGAACTGAAACCAAAACGTATAGCTTTCCAGTCTTATTCAATATTCTTATACTGTCGCATCTAAGTCCATACGCATATAAAACCTTTAAATAATAACATTGTTAAAGATATAAAAATGTATATTTGTTTGTGCATGTATAGAAGTAACATGTTTAGCTGACTTATACAGGGTGTCCAAAAAGGGTTGAAAATCTTTGTCATTTTATCATTAATGATTTTTTTTTTTCTATTTCAGATATTTTAGAGATAATATTTTGGAAATATATCATGGATAAGTATAGCATCAAACAACGTACGCATACGGCGAGAGACACCATAAAGCTTCTCAGGCAATACTTTGGTGACAACATTATCTCTCGCTATGGCAATGTCAAATGTCACCATTTTCCCCAGACTTGACTAGCCCCGACTTTTTCTTGTAGGGATACCTTAAAAAGAATCTATGTTAACAAACCCCAAACCCTGCTAGAATTAAAGGAAAACATCAGGAACAAAATAAGGGAGTTAAATCGCAATCCAGAGATTCTGCAATCTGTCATGGATAATGTTTTGGAAAGAGCATGCAAAGCTGAAAATGGGCAACATTTAAAAGACATTATTTTTCATAAATACAGATTCTTTGAATTTTGCATTAAAAAAAAAATTCTTAATGTCTTAGTCAGATTGTGTTAAAATTACAGAAATATATAAAAAATAGAGAATCTATTTATGTTCAAAACCCTTCAGTGAGTTTTTGGCCACCCTGTAGCTGCCAAGTGATGTTTTCTTCAATTTTGATCTTTTAGCAGTTATTTTTACTGGCTAAAAACCAAATCAGATTTGTTCCACGGGTCCAAATCCTCTACATATCAAGTTTCAAGTCTGTAGACCAAACATTGACATTGGGAAGAGATGAATGATTAGACAGACCTATTGAAAGAGAAAAGAGTTTATGTGTGTTTGTTGAAATTAATAGTAAAAACGTGCATCTCTGTGTACAGATAGGCACAAAAGATTAGAGACAACTCTGTAGGAAGATAAGAGTTCATTTATGTACCGAAAACGTCCGGATTTGGCAGTAACTATGCTCGATTATTTATATTCCATCTTAGTCAAACCCCAGGCCTGAAAGAGAGTATTTGGAATCCGTCCATGTCACGTGGAGTTGTTATCAGTCCGGGGTGAAAGAGAGGGATTTGCTATGGGTTTAATCTTTTATAAACTCAGTCATGTGTTCAGCTCACCAGAGAGATGGGATCTATTAGGCAAGCCAGAAAGGAAGTTGACTGCTACAACAAATCAGCAATAATGTTAGAAAACAAAACATTAAAAATCTTAAATCGTGAGTATATGCTGCTGCTGCTACAAACCTGCATGCACTTTTTTAATTACCATGCATCTACAAAGTCAGAAAACAGCACAGCTCCCATAGAATTTCTTAAACATTTTTTTAATGTTTAATGAAGCATGGTACCAACTGCCTGCATCAATTGTTGGCTACTGAGAGACCGCATCCTTAAAAAATTCTCATGCTTCCCAAAAATTCACCAAAATTTCACCTGTGGTACACTTGAGCACAAGACACACAATGATTTCACTATTATTACTAACTGACCCGACCCAGTGTTGGCCAGAAATTCGTGTTGGGAAGATTAATTGGAATCAGAAAAAATCAGAACTTTTGGGGGTATTTGAATTGGTATCGAAAAAATTGAAGCCTAATTTCCCATTTCAAAAGGGATTCTTTTACTTATTTAAAAAAAAAATTTAGGTGCTTATTTTGATTGACACTTACAACGATAAGCAAAAATGAAGAAAAACTTTTATATTGTACCTACTTGTCATGGAATGAAGATTGCATATTCCAAAAATGACAAAAAAATTGATCATGATCAAGTAATCTTTTTTTTATTTACAGAAAACAAATTTGCCGTTTTTACCGATAAGTGATAGATGAGGCCAAGCTTATCTAGAAAAAATAATAAGGGGACGTAATCAGCAAATATTTTCAGTTTCTATGTGCATCTGGGTTGTCTGCCCTTGTCCACTACTTCATTGAACACTTTTTCAAACTCATCAAAACAGAGTAAAATTTGATTCTCTTAAATATAAATACTTGATCAAATTACATGATAAGCACCAATTTTTAAAACTTAATTTTCTATTACTGGTAAAAGTGAAAAAATAAAAGATGAAAATCTCATGATGATTTTGTCGAAATTTTGGATCTGATACTTAAATGGCAAACATTAAGAAGTTTGTTAAATTAAAAAGAAAATTATATCTAGATTTAAAAGTAGATGAGGATTGTCTGCTCCCCACCCCCCCATGAAAATCTACTTTTTTAACGTGATTTTAGAATTGGAATCTGGAATAGAGAATAAAATCAGTAATTGTATCAGAACCAGAAAATATTTTGGAATCGTTGCATCACTGTTAGGAATTTTTCATTTTACATAGACGCCGAAATATTAATGTAAAACCCACACTAATAACTAAATTACATTAAAAATAATTAAGAAATGGAAGATTTAGAAAAGAAATGATAAAAAAAAAGAAATATTGTAGACCGTATTTGATAAATATTATTTTAAAATAATTTTAAAAGAATATTATTTTTTAATATTCGCCTCGTAAAATAATAATTAATGTAGACATCATTTTCTGAATATTATTCTTGTTAAATAGTCATCCTCACTTCACTGTATACAGTATTCTTTGAGTGTTATTTTTCTTTGGCACTTATTTGAGTAAAGAAAGGTTATTTAATTTCTTTTGGCAGTTCTGGCGAAGTACAGTCCAAGGGGGATAACTCATGAAATAAGAAGTAAAACACATTGGAACAAATAATTAAGACAGACGTTATAAAGTAGAAAGAAAATGATTAAAATAAATATTATAAACAATTTTTTTTTTCTATGCTTTATTTTTGGAAAATATCTTTTGAGATTTTGCTAAGAGTAAACTCTTGATTCTTATTAATATTCTCTCTTAAGCTTGAAAAATTCTTTAATATTTCCCTGAAAAAAAAAAAAAAAAAAAAATGTTTATTTTTTTTTTTTTACAAAGATTTTTAATGAAAAAAAAAAAAAAAAACATCATGCCAAGTTATCTAAATTAATCGATTCCTACTTATTAATTTTTTTTTCCAGGTTGGCAAATATCTTTTGGGGCTTTTAGAATTAGTGGTTGTTTGCCGTCACAAGTTGCTCAAATGACGTGCCTAGAAGAATCAGCACAAGCAGTTTTTGTACCTAGTTGTACATTTGTCATGCCTAAAATCGGTCGTACATAAATAAACCCCATGTGAGTTGTAAAGAAGAAAGGAAAAAGATTAAATAAATATTGAAGACAGTATTTTATGAATATTGTTATTTTTAAACAATCTATCACTCTCTACAAAAATATTATCACATTATCCTTTTAATACATTTAATTATCCTAGTCCCCCCCCCCGCTTCCCTTCTGTGAAATAAACATTGATGTAGATATTATTTCCTGATTTTCATTATTTTTAAATTTCTTATTGTTTTTGTTTTCAATTTGTCCCATTATTACAGCGACCAGAAAAAAATTCCTTCAATATATAAAAAATAAAACCAAAGAAAAATATGTTTGATGAAATGGCAATATCATATTCCAAAAAAAAAAAATCACATAAATTGATGAAGTAGTTTTATTTTTAAACTAGCGGGGGTACCCGGCGTTGCCCGAGTGTTTGTTTCCGGGACGGGGGGGGGGGAGTTTTAAAAAATGTTATGGTAGGTAAGTAGGAAGGATCAAACCCGGAGTCATGAGTAAAAGTAGGAAAATAAAGTGTGAAAAAAAAACAAAAAAAAAAAACATCTGCAACGTTAACAGTTCGGCCACCAAGAAAAGTCCATTCCAGTTGTTTAGAAAAAAAAAAAAAAAAAAAAAACGACTACGGTAGGTCGGCGCGAACGTGAAAATATAACGTGAATTGTCCAGCACGCTAACCACTACGCCACAGAGCACTGCAGCTTAGTTTAGTGATTTTAAATAACTTCACATGAAAGAACTACGAAGCCAAACCGGTGTTCTCTTCTCAACTGTTCCTTGTGAACGATCCCCAAACGATGTTAAGTGGTGGCAGGGGGAGGAGGAATTTATTAGAGAGAAAATATTTTACCACTTCCATTGATCTTAACCGATTTTGGCCGTGACTTCTCAGCAGAAAAAGTATAGAAATCTAAGATTATCGAGGAATTTGAGAAATAATAAGCCTATAACACACCTCAGATATTGTTCTGCCGTTTGTGCATATTATATTTGCATGAAATATCTTGATTTTTAATCCTATTAATGTCAAAATCAGACGGGGGGGAAAAAATGAGTTCATTTTATTTATATAGAGAAGATAAGAAAATCAAATTTTATTATTAACAGAACAGTGATTGTCTTGTCCATCATTTTGAAAACAATCTTAAAAAAAGAAGGGAGATAACTCAATAATTTTAACTTGCAAGATGTATGTTGAAATGGCTACTAAATCCCTTCAATCGCTTAAAAATTTATTTTCTTCATAAAAATAAAACTATTTGATAATTTAGATAATTTTTGGAATATGATATTTTCGTTTTGTCATGAGTATGTATATCATACAGATTTTTCTTAATTTTTGTTTTTAATATAAAAGGGAATTCTGGACAAGAACCAGGAAGATAAAGAAGTTGACTTTACTTTATGTGCTAGATTTTCAATTATTTAATGACACTGTATTTGCAGATGACCATGTTGTAATCGGCAGAGAAGCAACGTATTTCATAGATAGGAAGTTCTTGGAAAGAAGCTCTGTTTTTTGGAAATTCGGTTTGATGCTAAACACACACACACACACAGATAATAGAAAGTCCCTTGCAGTCATAGTAGAAAAAGAAGTCTTTGCTGTGAATGTCTTACAAGGAGCCATGTAATAGCAAAAATAACTTTATTACATATTTTTAAATCCCTAACTTTGTTAATGATTATTTTCCCATTACATTTAATATGACATTTTGTTAGGTGCAACGTAAAATAGAAGTAATAATAGTGAGTTATTTCCCTTACACCAAAGAAGGAAGAGTTATCGACCCTGGGGGGGGGCCAACGTTGACTATGACAATTTGGGATATAAGCAAAAATACCACTTTAATCGTAACACATCCAGTGGCCCCAACATTACCAATCAATCTGTAGATCGTAAAAAAAATTTGTTAAAAGTTATTCTTCGTCTTTTGTTCATTTTTTAAAGTTGTTATTAAACCAATAACAACATTTATTATCAGATGTAATACTTTTATTTTTTTGCAAACGCACTCTAGTAGAAACACCTTTGCATGGTTCTCATTTAACAAGCCCTTTTAAGTTTGGGTTTCCTAAACTGTCATTTCACCTAAATTATTTTAATAATAAAAAAAAGAAAACACTGAATCTACTTGCCTTTGAATTTTTTTCTTGGCCACAAATAGGCACGGACAGTGTTTGGACTGTGATTTCTGCCGGATGTTCCAAACACGGATCCACGTGACAAAAGAAGGTTGTGTGCAATGGAAGCTTCCTGGAAAAACTTTGTTATTTTTATAATTATTCTGTGAAAAGAAAAAGGAAAAGAAAAAAAAATATTTTGCATCATGGTTGCGCAAATTTGTGGTTATCCACCCCCACCCCCACTTGACCGTCATTTTACTACAACACAGGGATCCAATCTTACACATGAGTAGCTACATACAACACATATGTCCAACCTGTATTTTTTTATATGGTTAATTATGAAATATAAAAATGACATTCATCCTGGTTGTAGCATGTCAGATGGAGAAATTTGCCAGTCTCACGCTACGGGCCCCAATGAGAAAGTACATCACACAATGATATTTCAACTGGTATTGTCACCTACTGTCAGTCGTCCAAAATGCTCCAAAGTGTGCCCTACATTGATGCTGATGGCCTAAAACCATCTGATAGGCTGCTTAAGATATGAAGGTAATTAGTTAATGATGACTTAATCCTGATGAGTGAGAAAATGAAATGGTCACAGACAGGTTTGAAGTCATTCACAAAACATTTAACCTCAGCATTAGACAAGACAAAAAAGGAAAATAATAATAATATTAATAATAATAATAATAATATTAATAATAGTAATAATAATAAGTTTTCTAACCCACCCCCATCCCATCCTCTCGTTGCCACATAACTGCCCACCCCTCCTCAAAAAAAAGCGCGAGACCAAATAACCAAGTAGAGTCAAGGAGGAAGGAAAGACCGAGGAACTGATCCGGCCTCCGCCAGATAAGTGCGAAGAGAACTGGGACCTTGTAATAATAATAATAAAATAGTAATAATAAAATAATAATAATAATAATAATAATAATAATAATAATAATAATAATAATATAAATAATAATAACAATAATGAAATAATAACTACAAACAATAGTTCTGAGGATATTTTCCTTATAGCCTTTCTACCTCTCTACAAATCTCTCATGCATTGTTTCTGAATTTTTTAGATGAGGATTGATAATTCATATTATTTGAATTGAATGTTATTCGCATGTTTCAGTTGTTGTAACCTCCAACCTTTCTCAGGCATATTTTGTCAAACTCTGAAATCTTTTGATCAAATTGAGGAATCTGTATGGAATTTCAAATGAAAGCCTTTATTAAATCCACAGCAGTAGCATGCTTTCATTCCATCAGTCATGACTGGATACAAATCTTAAGTAATTCAAATTGTATTTTGAGCGTCGCCTGCACCAAGAATTCAAACTTCAACCTCCAGAAGAGTGTAACTTACAACTGAGTTTTATCAAGTACTTTATTTACTATTCCACGGGTTCTTGCAGACAATTCTAGTATGAATTTTGGGAGCCTTAAACCCATTCTTGTTATTAGATATACAATCTTACTAGTTATCATTATTTATTAATACATATTATCTCCATATATTTTGACTGCAGAAATTCCCCTTTGGACAAATGTATTGTAGGTTTGCAACAACAGATACCACATACAAATTCAATACATCTACCCTGATAGCCACTATCTTATGTAGCTTAGACCACCATTTCTGCCACATTCACTCGTGATAATAAAATGCTACATTACATCCGATGAGCAACACTATCATAATCGCCACATCTACAGAGGAAGAAATTCCTATTTTTCTCTGTCAATATTTAGTGTTCTCACCACTACCAGTTGTCACTGGGTCCAATTCTACATTTTTCAACTATAGTGTGATTACACCCTCCGTAACTGGCTAAGATGGACAGAAGCACAGACAAATGATATGATAGAAATTACAAAAAAGAAATTACTAAAAGTTAATAATAAGACGTGTATATCTTATATTTTTACCATATCTATTACTAGCTGAACGCCCGGCATTAAACATGATATCTTAATTTATGCAGACTGCATATGTATTATTATAGAATTAATCCTCTATTGATTATTATATATTATGAGGAATAATTTGCTCAGTGGACTAATCCACAAAAAAATTTAAAAAATGAAAAAATAATGATAATGTTGTTCATCAAATTCCATCTGTGTTTGTTTAAAATATCAAGTCAGCTGATATTTGGGCTTGATAATGAATGCCCTGGAAAAGTCATTTCTGATTAATGTTTAGTTTAAAAATATGCAAACAAAGAAATGATTTGTGGTGATTTTAAATGGTACCTCTTCTTTTATCGTAAATTGAACTCATTAATAAGAAAAATTCAAATAAAATGGTGAGGTACACCCCAGCTTGAACAAGGGATCAATCGATCTGTAGTCGAATACTCTACTACTAACCTATATCTCAGATGACAATATATCTGGGAGGGGCGGAATTAAAAGAAATGATTTGCTGAAATTTTATTATTTCCCCTGGCCGGTACAATGTAAAATATTCCCTATAAAAATTCTTTTTTTTTCTATAAGAAAGAAAAAACTATTAAAAAAGATCGGATTTTTTTGATTTTTGATACTTATCAGATGAATTTCTGTACAAAACATATCTAAGAACACTGCCAGACATATAAATTACCTTTGTGTGAAAAAATAAGCTCAGCTGTTTCAGAACTTATGAGGGAGGAACTCACACAAACATACAAAGTGACTTTTATATAAGACTAGCAGGAGTATCCGGCATTGCCCGGGTGTATCAAGTAAAAAAAAAAAAATCAATGCAAAAAAGTGATAGTAAGCAGGCAGGCTTGAACCCGTAATGGGAAAGAAAAAAAAAAACCTGACGTCTTAGCCGATGTCTCCATCGTGCAACTGGAAGTGACAAACATCGAAATTAACCGTAGTCAATCCAAAGCGAATGATGACTTGCTAAAATGGGGATGCAAAAACCGACCCCTCCTTGTAAAAAACTGGCCAATTCAGGGTGAAGGAATGAATGTTTTTAGTCAATTTTTTTATATTTGCAGTCCGAAGGATGGAGGTTGAAAATGATACTGGTTTGGTCATGTTCCGATGCATCTGTCGGAAGTTTTTGGCAGACATACAAACACACATACACACACATTTTGCCTTTTATATATATAGACTAGCAGGACTACCCGGCATTGCTCGGGACCGTATAAAACAATGAGAAAAATGAAGTTACATTTGAACATACCTATTATTCATAGGATAGAGGAATTTTTGATGTCTATGGATTATTTACTATCTCGAGCAAAAGAATACTTTATCTACCCCAGGACGGGTATTACACATGTATGAAATAATTGTACCATCCCTAGGATAGGTCATTTACAGTATGAAAGAATTTTACCTTTGATAGGACAGGTAATGTACAACATATTAAAAATAATTTTACCTCCCCTCAGACGGGTAATGTAAATACACATATGAAACAATTTAACATACTCTCGACAGGTATTATACAACATATATGAAATAATTTCTCTTCCCACTAAGGCCACCATAATTTTAAGAAAAATGGAATCATTTTTAGAAGATGGATAATTAGGATTTCCAAATTAATACATAAATAGTCTTGGTTAATGATTAGGCAACCCTTGCTTCACCATAAATTTCAACATTACTGGATTTCTTTCCTTCCTCACTATCGATACTATAATTTTAAGAAAATTATGTCATTTTTGGAAAATGTCTCAGCAGGAATTTCAAATTAATGTATAAATACAGTAAGTTATTAAACAACCCTGGCTTCATTATAAAATTCCACATTACTGTGTTTTATTTTCTTTCTCCACTACTGACACAAAATTCTTTTGGAAAAAAGACGTCATTTTCAGAAGATTACTCAGCAGGTTTTACAAATAAATACACAAATACGTTTGAGAAGCCCTGTTAGTTTATAAAATAAAGAGCAGTTGTGTGTGTGTATGTTTGTGTGTCTGGCTAAAACTAAAAAACAACAAAACAAATAACTACAAAGTTAACATTTTCTTGATCGGCATTACCCAGAATGAATAATATCTAAAATTATGAAAAGATTATTCAGTCTTTGATCCTAAACTAGTGAGGATTAAGTAAAGGTGCTTGTTTTATTAGCTAGATTATATATTTACTAAAAGGGAAAATAATTCTGACTTTTTAATCAAGAACTTAATTCCCTTATGCCAATTCATTCTTTGAGGAATCTATAAAAACGAATTGTGTGTGTGTGTGTGCGTGCATGTATGTGTGTGTCCAGCAAGAGGAATGGGCTGGGTAGAGAAGAAAGTATGGATGAGGAAAAAGGAAGGGAAAATGGGGAAGAGTAAAAGAGAGAAAGATAGAGAGAAAAGTAGAAAAATAAAAATTGTAATAGAAATATATTACACTCCCCCCCCTCTTCCTGGGCAATGCTAGGTCGCCCTGCTAATTAAATATGAACTTCAAATGAACTCACTCGACTAATGATGAAATGGTGTGTCCTTCTAACTGGAATACAAATCCTCGAACAGGCCAGTCTGTCAGTTCATACATGGAGTCAGAAAGCTTGAGTACATTCTAGAATAAAGGAAAAAAAAATCTTGTTAACTTTATAAAAATAAGTAATAAAAAATATCAAGAATAACCAAGAATTAAGTTTCAAAATTTTTTTAGATTGCATCATTTGGATTATTCAGACATCAATTCTCATCTTATTATTTTTGGCAGCTGTAACCTCTGACCTTCTTCAGGTGCATCTTATCAAACTTTGGAATCTATACAGAATTATGAACTGAACAAATTAGTTAATATGTAAGGTAGACAGTTCTTATATGTGGGTAAAGGTGTTAAGTATTATGTTATTCTTATTTATTACTGCCTGTACTAAGGATTGAACCTTCAAACTTCAGAAGGCTTTGTTACATTAGCCTACTGTTTGGGTTTTCAACATGCCTTAAAATTTAAAAAGAAAAAAGAAGTAAAAATGAATTAAATGCATATAGTAATTGTATTATTAATGTTTTTTAAATGTTAATCAAATAAAACTCCAGTGTTTATAAAATAGTGGTCGATAACAGGTACAGTTTTATTATAGTATAAACTTATTTATTTATCTAAACATTATTGGCTACATATGTGCATAAATGTTTCAGTTGCGATCTTGTTCAAAATCTAGATCCATCAGGTCATCATATTAACTTGATTGCCCGATTAAGCTCAATATATATATATATTAAGCTCAATATATATATATATATATATATATATATATATATATA
>NC_136517.1:56771216-56791216 GCF_053919585.1 Euprymna scolopes | reverse complement strand
ATCATATTTATACAATTATTACATTTTTTTTAATAATAATCATATTTATACAATTATTACATTTTTTGTGAAATTTTATACCATGAAACTGATTTCCAGCTTACTATAGTATCATCGTTTTCAAATCCAATGTAAACAAGTTCTTGTTGAGTTGTCTTCTTAAATCATTAAATTCTAACCAATTTCTACCACTTCCAATCATAACAATATTGTTCCACTGACATTCTGACATGCATTAACCTTTATCCAATCTATTGCTTTTGAACTTTCATAAGCAGTGACTTCCTAATAAAAAAAAAACATACTCACGCATTTTTCAACAGGCAATTGCTGATTCAAATAATAACAATGGTAGTGCTGATGGTTTACTGATGCCATGGCACACAAACTATTGAAACCTATCCGGAATCCACTGTTGCAAGAAATAAAGGTAATAATCTTACAAAAAAAACAAAAAAACAAAAACAAAAAAAACAAAAGTCAGCCATAATTACAAATGCAAAAGTTTGTAATTTTGGGGCACAAATCAGCATCTTCAAGATATTAATAGAGGACAACTTTTAATAACAAATAAAAAAAAAAACATGGACAATGAGTATAGTATCTTTCCTAGAACAACCAATCTTTGGGACACAATACTGTGGAGCTGCTTACCAGCTGACTATAACATGGCTGTTTTCAAGTTCCTGCTGAGCTGTCGTTTTTAATAAACAAACATTACCCAAGTTCTACCACTACTGATAATCACAATGTTCTCTCACTAGCAAACCGACACTCATTAATCCTTATTCTCAAGTGGCTTTTGGGTCCTGATAAGCAGTGACCCTCTCCCTTTGGTAAAAAAAAAAACTGATGAAAATATGAATAAAACTAAGACTAAATACTGGCAGGCTGGCAACCAGGATAAAAAGGGATCCTCAACCAAGCGAGAAGAGGTAAGTAATTGTATAAACCGTACTGCCTCTCAAGTGGCACTCCATTCATGATAGAGTTCAACCAGGATCAGGCATCAGATCGCGATTAAAAAAAAAGGTACTGGCCCCCTATTTCTAGCAACATTTAGAAGAGTGGCAAGTGAACCTTGGCTTTACTCTCAGAAGCTTTGTAACTCTCGCTTCCCTCATTTTGTCCTTTAGTTCTTACATTCCATGAGCAATGTTTCTGACAAAGGGGGAAGAATTGCTATTTTCTGGGTCGGAATCTACGCATATAACATTTATTATTGGCTAGTTTTTTATCCTGAAGTAGTAGCTTTTCTTTTTAGCTCCTTACATCAGGTGGTTTCATACCTTGCCTGGAGCTATTTAAAAAAAAAAAAACAAGTGAAGAATGCATGGTCCCCCATGAGTGCACAGTGAACGAGGCATGAGGAAAAATTACTAAGTTAAGCATTGCCTCCCCCCCCCCAATTTAGCCTCAAAAGTCCATAGGGGACGTGAAATCCTGGTGAAAATGAACAAACGGTGCAGTTTTAGGCCTTAACATATGTCAATTTGAGTTTTACACCATACAAAAAAAGAAATGACTAAGTCCTTCATTGTCCCCCCCACCTCATTTAACCCCAAAAGTCCCCAAGGCCTTAACATATTTAAATTTGAGTTCAGCACCATGCAAAACTGCTAAGTAGACATACACAGAAAATTTTGGACAAATATGGTAAAATAGTCCTAAAAATGGAGTGTTTTTATTAGCCCTAAAAGAGCACACCACACCCAAGAGTTATCGTGAAGTATAGACAAACAAAATTATACAGAAATCAGTTAGCTACAACTTTTCAGAAAGTTTTATAACAATCCAAGGCATCAATTTTTTTAAATAAGCACAAAAGTACCAATTTTAGCCATTTTAATCTGAAAGGAGGTGGGCAACTGGAGTTTTCCCGGAAAATCTGTTCTGTTACTTTTTTACTCATGTCATGTTTAATGTTTGTGCAAAATTTCAAAAAATTCCAAGGCATAGTTATTGAGAAAAGTGCAGACAGACGTATGGACAAACAGACAAGAGTGAATTGACAGGTCCACCCTCTTCTTATTGGGGAACCAAAAAGACTTAGAAACAAAAAAAAAAAAAAAAAAGAAAAAAAGCAGTTATATCTATTGCACAAAAGAAGGTGCTATTGTTTTGTTACTAATACTCCAAGTTTAAAAAGTGGAGTAAGAAATCAAATGAAATCCTGGCCAAGAAGATCAACGCATCTGATCTTTCTGAAGAGAAAATGTAGTTCTTCTTTGTTATTGTAGATAAATTTGAAAATTGAAATATTGAATTTCAAGTGAAACCAATTATATCTACTGAATTGTCATGTCAAAGTAATGAACATATCCAAAAATTACAAAAAAACAATAAGGTAATCCTTATCCTTGAGTGGCCTCTTGGTCTTGATAAGTGGTGATGCCTATGTAAAAAAAAAAAAAAAAAAGGTAGAAAATTAATTATTAATGAAAATGAAAATAGTTTTCAAAGACAATTAGCGAAACTTGAGTTTTGCAAAAAAAAAGAAACCAGAAAGTTCTAATTGTAACAGAAGGGAGACAAATATTTTCTGAAAACTGAAAATCTTAGGCCAATTTAACAAAACTCAATTTTCGCTAATTGTCTTCAAAATCTGTTTTCATTAATAATTTTCTACCTTATCGTTTTTCATAATTTTTGGATATTTTAATACTGTGACATGGCAATTCAGTAGATACTAGTGTTGGGATGATTAATCAGAATCAGGAATCAGAAAAATTGGAACTTTTTGGGGTATCAGAATCAGAAAAATTTGTGCCTATGTCCCAATGCCAAAAACGATTCTTTTGTTTTTTTTATGTGATTTCGTTTTAAATAAAATTGTCCACTATTAGTAGCAATGATAAAATAGTAAATATTTATTGCTTTTAAACTATCATTAAAACTAAATTTTATAGATTATCCCCTGGAAGTGTATTTTTCTTTTGAAAAAACATCCACACATTTAACATTTACTGTAAGATAATTATGAAAAAAATAATAACTCTATATTTAAATATTTAGAGATTTATAAAGAATCAGAATTGGTAATTGTATTGGCATCTGAAAAATATTGGAATCTTCTCATCACTAGTAGATACCAATTTAATATTTCCATCTTCGAATTTTGCTACAATAATGAAGAAGAATGGAAAATGCTTTCATAAAGAAGAAAAATAAAAACCCTAAATGATTTTGTGCTGTTCTTTACTGAGCGCATTTACGACCAATGTTATTTAAATAAAAAAAAAAGAAGAAAATAAGGAAAGAGAAGAAAACAAATTGTCATCAAAAAACAAGACTCAAGCTGTCTTTGTGTTATATATTAGGGGCCCTATGTCAATGGTGATTAACTTAGCTAGTGTGAATTTAGACAAGGGTCACACCAAGTGCATAATAATAATCCAGATCTACAAAACAGATTCGTTTCCAGAGATGAGTCACATAAAGTCAAGGCAGAGGGCAGCAAGTAAAATAGTAGACAAAACAGAAATATGAAGATATGACGAATGATGTCATGTTTTTGGAGCTGAAACACTGGTTTTTAAATCAGTCTCTCTGTGTAAGCCATGTGAACAAGACACCATCAATAATGTATTATTTTCATAAAGATTTAAAGTGGGGTCAAAATAACAAAAAAGGAATTTTCTTCCTTGAATAATTGTGATGATTATCTGTATACTATTAATGCTTGAATAGATTTTATTAAATATTTCTACTGGATAAATTTACGTAAATTTTGGTGAACAGTATTCATTTTCCTTGACAAGTAAGTACATCATAAATTTTTTAGGCTTTTTCTATCTAACAGACACATTCCATCTAAGTGTAACACTGAAGAAGCTCCCTTTTTTTCTCTAAAATTAACAAAGTCAATTAACTCAGTTTAAAATTTGTTTGGTTGGATTGCTTTATGGCATATCAGCCCTTTTCAAGTTATTTTGGTAAAAGTTTTTACGCTTCAATTTCTTAATATCTGCTAATATTTAATCAGACTTTTTTCATCCAATCTCCATATGTTTTTTTTTTTTTTACAAAGAGTTCTGTTTCTACGTCAATCAACCATGCTTTGTTTCTTTCGGCAAGGTGTGTGTCTGTTCTCAAGTAGGTTTTATTTCTGCCAGGTGTCATTTCCAGTACACCAAAACCTGATATTTAACATTATGTTACCCCCAAGCAATTTTTGCATGGAGAAAATATAACAAAGTATTCGACTTACGGATGCTTACTGAGTAGCAAGCACTCCAAACTTAGTGTCAGTCCAAATGTGGTTATGGCCTGCAAAAAATGAAGAAAAAAAAATCAATATTTATTCATTATTTCCAAAATAAAATAAAAATTGGCTAAAGACATTAATTCTTTCACCCTCAACTGGGCACTTTTCTACAGGGAGGGGGTTGCTTTTTTCGCCAATATTTTAGAAAGTCATCCCTTCTTTTCAATTGTCTAGGCTTAATTTAAACCTATGTCACTTCTGGTTTGGTGATGGCTGCAACAGCAAACATGTCACTTTTTTTTTTCACATTCTTTTCCTCCTTCACAGTACGGGTTTGAGCCTGCCTGCCTGCTACCGCTTTTTTTTTTTTTTTTTTTATTTTGCTCAACACACACTTCCAAACACTCGGGCAATGCCGGGAACCCAAGCTAGTTCTGTATAAGTGCCAAAGTTATTTTCTTTTCAAACATAACTCAATCTCAAAACTGAGGAATATTTTAACATGTATTTTGTGTGATTACCATATATGTGAAAAAAAAAAAGAAAAGTTAGGGAAACCTTTAGCTTTGGTATATAAAAATAGATATTTTTTTTAATAAGTTATGCTATTTAGATTAAAGTTACTTCTGTTGTTAATAAATCATGGTGAAATATATCAAACGTCGAAAGAAAACTTACTTGAGGATAATCATGATTCACTTGAGGTACAATCAAACAATGTCCAAATTCCAAGGGACTCACATTAACGATAATCATATTTTCATCCTGGTTAAACAAAAAGGCAAAAAAGAAAAATATTGTCTTAAATGAAGCAAGAAAACATAGCTTTCCATTTATGATACTTTAGACATACTGTACCGATTCAACATTGCCCAGTGATGTATTTACCCACGATTTGCTTTGCTTTTTATTTCTTTAAATTATGCGTAACATTTTCAATAACAAAATAAATAAGACTAATTGTTACAGGGAAAGGCTGTCCCCTTTCCATGTAAATAAGAAGAATATTAAATAATTGAAAATGAGATTAGGATAAGCCTAGAATCGAACCCTGGAGGCAAAGTTAAGAAATAGAATGTGAGAAATTAACCCTATTGTTAATTCTGAATATTAAATATGTCAGTAAAAGAATGAACAATGAAAATTAAAAATATATTGTTAAAAAATAGGTTAGGAAAGGACTCTTTTGTGTGCAGAAGTGCGTTTTGGACAAACACATGCATAACCACATGAAATTAGTCACGTTTGAAAAGCACACTTCTGACGTCATAGACGAAGGACATTTCTCCATATTATGGGTTCGAATTTCAGTCAGCTAGTCAGTCAGAGAGTCAGCAAGAGAACCAGAGAGTTGGTCAGTTAATCCCTCGGGAGTGAAGAGAGAACATTTAACCATGTAGATACAAGTGAATTCCTGACGTTCATTCGACCGGTCGATCCGATAAATAAACAAGTCATCATTTGTACGTGTTGTCTTGTGTCGTCATTCAGTTACAACAGAAAAAGGTAATGTGTTTATAATCAATTATAACGAACTCTTGTGTAAACCTTTCGAAGTTAAGTGTCCCTACCATCATCATAAGTGAAGTATCTCCCTCTCCTCTAATCTGTGTTAAGAACTTGTATACATCTCCAGTCAGTATATATATATGAAGTCCCAAGCATCCCAGAACTGTATAAATATCTTCTCTCTCCTTCATTATCACTATCATTATATCCGTTATATGTATTGTCTCCAATATGAACACCCGTGTCATCTCCTTAATATGTACCCCTATGCAACATAATGCTACTAAGGCTAAGCTTCTTTCCTTTAACAATTACAAGAAACCTCAACCACTGATTACCATGAATAATAATAACATACAAGCTGAAAGCTTTTCATTAAAAGTCCTTGACGTAACATTCACAGGAAATCTCAATTAGAACACATACACTGAAGACATTGTCAAGGTTCCTGCAAAGAAGGTGAGCTCCCTCTACTATGCTAAAAAATTACTCACACGTATTATTTATTCCTACAAAACCACAATTTCCCATGCATGGAGTATTGTTTCATAACTAGGTTGATGAATTTAACACTAGTCTCTCACTCTTAGATAGGATAAAAAAAAAACAACCTAATACGTTCCGCACTATCAACCAAGTTCCAACCCCTCTCCCATCGCCACAATCTTGTATCTCTGTGACTGTTTTACAAGTATTTTAATGGAATGTGCTCTGATGAACTCATAACACTTTGTGCCTCATCGACATACATACCAACTCGACAAGCAGCAAAATCCTACCCCCTCACCGTTGAGATCAGTAAATGTTAGGAAAACTACTGGATTGATCTGGTTGAAATTTAAGGATTAAGAGGAATTAGTCACTACAATACCACTTTTACTCTAGAAGTTTTTTTCAAAAACTACTAGTCCAATTTGGCTGCAATTTTGTATGGACCTTTGTTATGAGAAGGTGTAGCAAACTAAGTATTATGGTATCCATTTGATGTAGCCCTTAAAAAATATGTCTTTACCTGGGCAACATCAAATTTCCCTGCTTCTTATCTGCAAAGTTCAGATAAAAACTGATTATACTTACATGTTTGAAGATGTCAGAGAGCGACGTAGTGGCTGGTGTCACTGGTTTACTTTCTGACCAATGTGATCCAATCGGATATAAAAGCACTTCCTGTTTTGCAATCTTCGTAAAATTAAATTTGCTCGGATCAAATTTTTGGTTGACACTTTGGATATCCTGGGCTTTTCGTCTCTCTGTAAACCTTTGTGGGTTTAACTGGAAGAAAAAGGAAATATTTAGATACATTTATAGATAGTTAATTTTCCTTGATTCCTATGTTAATTTCTGATGGCCTGAAGGTAAAATACCAGCCTACAAAGTCAAGAGTGACCTTATAACTGGGTTCAAATCTTCCAACGAGCAGTAATTGTTACTTCCTACACTAACAAGTATCAACAATGAAACCATCCTACATTATTTCATACAATATGGTAATAAGTTGTATGAATTATGAAAACAATATTACTAGTAATAACAACTCTGAAAAAAAAAAGACAATATGAGAACCTCACAAGATAATATTGGAAACAGGAAGAAAAAGAAAAATAGATGAAGAAATTGTGTATGGTTTAATCCACCCTACAGCACACACATACAAAATAATTTTCTCCTACTAGGTTACTAAGTCTATTTTGAATCTTGTCAAGACAGGATAAGCTGCTTCTAGCAGTTCCTGCCCAGATGTAGCAACAGTACTCCATCTTTGGACGTACCTGGTAGAGAAGTGCATCAGTAGTGAGATATGTACTGGATCGATAGAAGGGT
This sequence comes from Euprymna scolopes, assembly GCF_053919585.1. Lineage (NCBI taxonomy): Eukaryota > Metazoa > Mollusca > Cephalopoda > Sepiida > Sepiolidae > Euprymna > Euprymna scolopes. The sequence goes on along the minus strand of NC_136517.1, from coordinate 56,783,679 downwards.
CCCATCATTTTCTAGCAACCTTGTCAACGGATTTGATGTATGTGTTCCATTTCAGATTAGGAGTACAGGTCAAGTCCAGAAGTTTGTCAAAACATGGAGCCTCCCCAAGACAAGAGCCATTCATTTCGATTGATGCCAGATGGGGATCAAAGCAGTGATGATGGAAAGATAGAAGCTTGGTTTTAGATGCATTAAAAGTAACCAGCCACCTCTTTCCCCATTCTACCACGTGCTCAATATCAGAGGAGAGAGAATCAGAGAGAATTCTTTTGTTTACAGTCTTTGATGTGCTGCCATAGATGGTGGTGTTGTCAGCATAAATGTCTACGAATGATCTAAGGATGTGATTTAGAAGATCATTGATGTAGATCAGGAAGAGAGTTGGACCCCTGAGAAACTCCAGCATTAATACTGTGAGCTTCTGATTTCTGCCCATCAACCACTACTCTTATTAACCTATCAGAGAGAAATGATTTAATAATAGTTGTGTATAAAAGCCTAAATACACATATTCTAGATTCAATTTTAAACAATAAATATTAACTATTTATAAATAACAAATTAAAAAGTATTATATAAATTATTTTTAGTGTTGATTAAAACAATATGATCACGTTATATTTATACATTTGTAAGGCGTGAATAGCTCTGCCATAAAAATCAAAGATAGCGTAAATATCATAAAACACTATTGCATTTTTTGCGTTTTTTTTTTTTGTTGTTTTTTTTGTTGATTTATGTAATTATGCCCACATTCTTTTTTTTATTTTTGGAATTAATGAGTTCTTAGTCTTCTGATGAGTCAAGCTGGAAGCCGAAGATATTGAAAAATTGACATAATAATTATATGATTGCTTCTGCGCTATGAAACAAGAATTGAACATTTTAACATGCTGAAAGAAATAAACGGCAAGATGTAAATACCTTGAAATTTGGAATATAGATTTTTTGTCATTTATTTGTATATGCTCTGTAGTTATATTTAACATACATTGAACTAGATAAATACAAGGATTAGTTTATAAAGAGTGAAATATAATTGAATAAGCATATATATATATATATATATATATATATATATATATATATATAGTCATCCACATACAGTACTGTTTCGCTGTTTCACAGCTCATCAGTGCGGCTAGACAGGCAACTACCTCAAGCCAGGATTGAAACCCGACCGTCTGTACGACAGTCAAAGCTCCTAACCATTACGCTATTGGCGGCTGCTGAGCGAGTAGTGAGTTTAACAATGAGTATGTATATATATATATATATATATATATATATATATATATATATATATATATATGAACATCAAATTTTTTCTTTGCTTTGGATTATACCACCATGGTTTTTATGATGCTAGATTATACTATCATGTTTCTCCTTTTATTCATTGAGCCTGGATTTCATCTTGAGTCCTTTTAATTTCTGCCTCCTATAAATTTTCGTCCAAACTTTAGTCTTCAGTTTATGTGCTAATCAGCAAAATTTATAGACTACCTATGAATATTATTTTGCTAATGACGTTTCCTCTGATGATATAAGTTATTTATTGAAACTCTATGAAAAACGAAAAAAAAACGTTAGATCTTTGTATTCCTTGTAGAAAAATAAATTTATTGTAAATTGTTAATTTACAGAATTTAATTCCAAATTTTTACTTAAATATATTTGCAAATCTTTGCAAATAAGTTGCTTTTATTTGTTTTTTTATCTTTTTCTATAAATCTTTTTGATTTTACTTTATATTTTATTTTACCTTTTTAGTCGTCTACTTTTAAATTTCACTTTCATTTAATTTCATTAATTTAATTACTTTAAGATTATTAAACTGTGGACGAGACAGTTAACATCGTCAAAACGTTGATTAATCTACACAGGAATTTTCGGATGTTTATATAATTTTACTTATAAAAGCTCTACGCTGTTGAGAACTTTTGAAAAAGTATTGATTTTTAGTTCAATACATTTGAATTTTATATATATACTAGCGGGGGTACCCGGCGTTGCCCGAGTGTTTGTTTCCGGGGCGGGGGGGGGGGAGTTTTAAAAAATGTTATGGTAGGTAAGTAGGAAGGATCAAACCCGGAGTCATGAGTAAAAGTAGGAAAATAAAGTGTGAAAAAAAAACAAAAAAAAAAAACATCTGCAACGTTAACAGTTCGGCCACCAAGAAAAGTCCATTCCAGTTGTTTAGGAAAAAAAAAAAAAAAAAAAAAAACGACTACGGTAGGTCGGCGCGAACATGAAAATATAATGTGAATTGTCCAGCAAGCTAACCACTACGCCACAGAGCACTGCAGCTTAGTTTAGTGATTTTAAATAACTTCACATGAAAGAACTACGAAGCCAAACCGGTGTTCTCTTCTCAACTGTTCCTTGTGAACGATCCCCAAACGGTGTTAAGTGGTGGCAGGGGGAGGAGGAATTTATTAGAGAGAAAATATTTTACCACTTCCATTGATCTTAACCGATTTTGGCCGTGACTTCTCAGCAGAAAAAGTATAGAAATCTAAGATTATCGAGGAATTTGAGAAATAATAAGCCTATAACACACCTCAGATATTGTTCTGCCGTTTGTGCATATTATATTTGCATGAAATATCTTGATTTTTAATCCTATTAAGGTCAAAATCCGACGTGAAAAAATGAGTTCATTTTATTTATATAGAGATAGAGAAGAAGATATATACTAGCAGAAGTACCCATCGTTGACTGGGTTCAAAAACAGCCTACAGAAAATGGACTGTGATTGATGAAAGTATGATAGGTTATCAAAAGGAGGGGGTTGTAAAGAGATAGGTTTTGATACTCAAAAATTTTACCCTAAGCAAAATATGATGAAAGTAAAGATAATTTTCACGAAAATATATTTTTTTATATCAACTTTGTTTCCATTTGTAACCAAGAGTAACCAACAAAATGATGTTTCCTTACAAAGAGAAAATGTTATATATATAATAATATAAATATATAAGAAATAAATGTTACCATAGTCAAGAAAAGTTACTTTTATGGTAGAAAAGTTCATTGGTTTGTATTTTTAAGTAGTTTGTAAAAAAAGTTTTTTTTTTTTTAATTCATGAACCGGTTTAAAATCAAAATCAAAATGGCAGTGACTTTGAAATGGAGAACCCCGTTTTCAATTTGAAGGAGGGGCACCTGAGCATTCTGTGTTAACAATTTAAGAGAGTTTCGACAATGTAAGGAATATTTATAAACATATTCTAATGTTTTCCGTTACTTTGTGCTTGAGGAATATTCGATTATGGCATGTGTAGTTTATATAAAAATTCATTTAAGTAGTTATCGCCTCAAATTTCATTTTAATTTCGGTTCGCTGAAATTATTTCAAGTAAAGAGCATTAAAAACTATTTCAAAATAAAAAAAAAACATGAACTGAACTTTTATTGACTATGGTAACATTTATTTCTTGTATATTTATTTTTTCAGGTAGTCGTTTGTTGGCTTTTCTGCTAAACACTCTTACTAAATAATATCGGCGAAATATCGAAAAACAAATAAACAAAAACAGTTTTGAAAAATAATGAAGCTTTACTTTACTTTAGTAAAATAATCCGAAACACCAAAATGGGATATCAAAAAAATAAACACGTAATTACTTTAGTTTTTTAAAGCAAAGAATCGATATAAATATGAATAAGAATAAAATGGCGCCCTTTTCAAGCAGAACAGGTTCGTTTTAGTTTTACAGTATTGAACGGTGTAGTATTGCGCCGTCGGATTCAGGGTTGTGCTATTGTAATGTAAAGAACACGCAGAAAGGGTTGTAATCAACTGAATTCCTTCTAGTACACTGACAAAAAAGCTTAAACAGATATAAAAATAAAACGGCTATGCAAATGTTTTTAAAAAGACACATAATCACGTGAGCAGGATTTTTTCCTTCTTTTGACACGATAACAAGTAACGTTCTTATTTTTTTTATTATTTATCTATTTGTCTATTTTCAAAAGAGTGCCACATGCAAGTAGATAAGGAAAAAAACAGAGTTATGCAAAATTTGTGTCGAGAATTGTCTAAAGTTCCGACTTTCTTTTTTGGCTTTCACTTTAATAAGAACATGAATTTATGAGGTGAATTAATTCGACACAATATGATTCAACTCCAAAAAATGAATAAAAGCTAACGTGAATTAAGATTAAAATTAAGGTGTTATTGTGGACCCTCACCCCTTTTAAAAAACCTTGTTAAACTTTTAAATTCTATGGAGGTCAGGCGCGAACGAACACCCAATAATTTTATTATACCATATTTCTTCAAACTGAAACATAATTATTAAAGTATACTTACGCAAATAGATATGAAAAGTCTTTGTTAAAGTTTGTGCCATATTTCCATAGAGTCTCTTTGTTGCTTCGGTTGCTTGGAAATTTGGGTAGAAAGTACCAATCAAGAATCTATTCTGTGACAATCAGCTCGAAAGGTGCGGCGCCAGGAACTGGCCCAGTACCTGTCAGACTAAGGTACCTCGTCTGGGTATCACTCAGGATTCTGCCATAAAAACTTTTGGGTGGGGTAAATTTATTGTTTGCTGCCTGAGGCACTCTGACGGAGGAATGCCAACGGCGGTACCCAGTCAATTTTTGCTAGATAAGAGTGCCCTTCCTTTAAGGGAGCTTGCTTGGCATCCTCACTTTCTCAACTTTGTGTCACATTATGCTGAGGTGGGCAGCATGTAAATCTCTACTGTTTGACCTACTGTCACCTACCTCAATTTTATATCACCCGTCTCTAGGAACAATTCTGTTTGCAGATTAAGGTTATCATAACATGAACTAAGTATGACCTTTGTCAAAATTCACACTAGCTAACTTAATTAATCCAAGTAAAAGTTTTGAAACAAAAACTCACCTGTATAACTTTTAGAGGGACTAGATTGCTACGTTTAATCTGACCCTAACCTAATCCTAAATTGATTCCCATTTATTTTGCCAATTCACTGAATTTCAGTTTTCACAGCAGAATCACTCATTTATTTTATATTTTTCTCACATATGCACAAAATTTTAATTGAAGATAGCTCAGCTTATAATTACAAAGTTATCATTTACCCATGCATGGAGTATTGTTGCCACATCTCGGCTGGTGCATCCACGACTTGTCTCTCATTCTTAGAGTTATCAATGTTGCATCCTTGTGCTTGTTTTACAAGTACTTTAACGGAATGTGTTCTGACGAACTCATAGCACTTGTACTCCCTTGACGTATATACCCTCGGCAAACCTATCATGCAACAAAATCCGACTCCTTCACTGTAGATGCCAGAAAACCTTCTACTCTAATAGTTTCTTCTTTCAGACGGCTAGACTTTGGAATTCCATCCCTGTTTCCTGCTTCCCTGATGTACTAACATGCAGAAGTTTCAATTTAATGTGAACATACTCCTTCACTTCCACTTATTTAAAAACTTGTTTTTAAAAACTTAGTTGAGTAATTATATGTAAGATTAAACTGTCACAGCAAATTACTCCTCTCCACTTTACAAATTGATATTTTCTTTGTATCCCCCCCCTCACTCTGATGAGTTAAAAGGCTGTATAAATGTCTATCTCAGCTCTGTATTATAATATGATAAAAGAATTATCATCACAGTCATCGTCATGATGTAAACAGTATATAAGTGTCATTATCTTCTTCTATGTATTATGTGTCTCCGATATGACCCCCCCCCCCGACTACATAACAGTTAGATCACTGAAGTTAAGCAACGTGGAGCTTGACCAGTACTAGATGGGTGACCATTTGGAAATGCTGGGCATTGTATGTCATATTCCTGCTATTGAGATATATTTGCGCCTGGAAACTGCTTGCGAATTTAATATTCCCTGTAAACTTCCTCCTTCAGAGGAAGTCAGCATAGCTCACCCAGGGCTAATACCACATTAGGTATTACCAGTTCGACATTTTTTTGTTTTTTATGCTAAAAAAGTCTGTAGATCACATGATTGATACCGCGGCAGGTTGTATAATTGTTAGCTAACAGTAATTTATTTTTCTTTTCTGATCATCTTTGCTCAGAAATGATCATATCGTTCTCAGCTTTTGATCACAAAATAATGTGTCCGCAGCAACGGTGCTACAAGCAGCAGCAGCTGCCATTATAATTTGAAATTTGTGCTTAATTTCTAAGCTCGGTTCTGATTGGTGCAAGCATTTGACTTCCTTTCTAGCTTGTTCAATCAGAGACCATCTATCAGACGAACTGAGTACACAACACTCCCCCCCCCCAGGACTACATAACATAACATGAATTGTTAACTTTGTGTAATAACAATTTTAAAAATTAATTTTCTTCCCTTGAAAACTGTAACGCTGGGCAAACTGTTCCTCTCCATTTTACAATTTTTTCTTTGAAAAATATTTCTATAACGTGAAAATTATGTCATTTAACTGATATTAATCCAAAAGTTTAAAAATAAAAAAGGCGAAAAAAAGATATTAAGAGGAGTTATCAAATACTTTGTGTAATAACAATTTTAAAGATTAACAGAATATGCATTGATAGTTTTAGATTTAATTTGTTTAAAAATATAAGTTATAAAAACGAATTCTTTGAAAATCAATGAACTAGCTTCAATAATCAAAACTAAGAACAATTTTAATCAAATTTTGATTCATTTGAGATATGTTTAAGATTCTAACTGTTCCTTTGAGTGCAATTGTTTGTATTTCTCTTACACTTGGTTCACCGGATGTATTCAACAGATAATTTTTTAAAATTCTTTTTCATGGGTTCAGTTGTTCCTATAATTACTGGACTGATAATCTAATGTGTGTATTAAAGACAGGCTTAAATGTAATAACTTAAGAGGATTATCAAGTTATTTATCTATTTTCCACTACAAGTGATGTGACACAAGAGACGAAAAATGTTATTTGAAATACTAGCGCCCTAGAAGAAGAGCACCTTGGCCTACAAAAATGTCTGGGCATAGCAACCCCAACAGCATTCCTCAGTAGAGGCGCTTCAGGTAATTAGCAATAAACTAATGCCTTCTCAAATTGAGGATGGACCTCCTAGAACTGCACAGGACATGAAGTAGAACTTAGTCAACAAGGAACAAGCCATCTCAACAATGGCCTAGATGCTGTTAACTTTGATGCTGAGAGACACACTCATCCTCTCAAAGGATGATTAAATCCAAACAATATAGAGAGATGTAAGCAGGAAAGAAAAGTTCAATGGTATGATCACATTGAAAAAAAAATGGATGAAATTTCTTGGGTTAGTAGATGTAGAACAGTTGAGGTAGCAAATTCAGTTCACATTGTTGTTTTTGATTTAGACTTTGCAGAACATGATTGAGTTTTGCAAGGAGAAAGGACAAAAACAATAACATCCATGCTTGATGCATTTTCAGTCAGAAAGTCAGTACCTTCAGACAGTCTGATCTGGTAGTAGCAAAGACTTCAGAAGAATATTACATATGGACAGTATAGAGAGATGTGTGCAGAACAGGAGACTTTGATGGTATGGTCATGTTGAAAGAATGGATGAGCATTCTTGGGTTAGTAGATGTAGTACAGTTGAGGTAGCAAGTTCAGTTTACAGGAGAAAACCAAAGAAAACATGGGAGGAAGTGATAATGGACTCGAGAGAAAAAGGGATAAATAAAGACTTGGCCAAAGATAAGTTAGTTTGGAAGTCAGTTTCTAAAAGCCATCCAATACATACCAGTATGTAAAATGGATGTTAAACTGAAGATGATGATGATGTAACTTTGCTTGCATGGCAGCGAGACATGGGGCACTAATACTTTTGCTTTGCAATGACTTTGGTATAATGCATAGGTTAGTGCATGATACTATAGATGCCCCCATCACCAAAGTAAAAAATGAAGAACTATAACAAAAAAAGAAAAAATAAGTTCATCAGCAGAACAATAGGAAGCTTAGAAAAACAATGGAGAGGAAATTGTTCAATAAGGAACACAAAGTCAGCTGAAATAGGATTGTTAATCAACGTGTGGCTGGTGACTGGAACAAAAGATCGGGCATACAGGTTGATACATTTAGAGTTAGTTTATGGATTGTTTTAGAAATGGCAGTGAATTTTGTGACAGGTTACAAAAGTTTGGGACAATTTACTGATACTCTTGAGTTAGTGACGATTGAAGACAGTTTCCAATTTGCCACAATTGATAGATCAATGGTCCCCCAAGATAAATCAGAGAGATTGGAGTCAACAGCAGGTGAGAGTAGTTCGGGCAAAGAAGAAAATCACTGGGAAGTGACACAACCAGAGAGCTAGTGACAGACAATGTTTGGGGTTCCTTTTTCTACGATACATGATGGTATCGTAGTATCTCACACACACACACACACACACACACACACACACACACACATACGCCCAGAGCTCGCCTGATTTACATCAAATACTTGTCTACTGTAAATTTCTGTAAAAATGTAAACCAAATCTCAGAGCAGATATTGAAGTTATTTGTAGTTTTTTTAATTTCTTCTATTATTAGTTACGAAAAGAAAGGAAAAGAAAAAAGCAACATCTCTACAACTGCTAATTCATTACTTTGAGAGAGACCTCATTTTCTACTGAGCAACTACTTACATGTTAAACTGACAAATAGCAGTTTCTATTCACAACACAGAATGGGAAAGTAATTTACAATGGAGTAGAAGAATTTCTCATGCAACGCTACAAGTCTCTTATTAGTATGATAATGTAACATCTGTAACATTTTTAACAACAAAAAAAGAATTCTTTATACATATGTGTGAGGCGTTTATACCATTGTCTTATCTTATGCCGCTGTTGCTCTTCATTTCATCCTCTGTTAAATTAAGACAAATAAAACTATTTTCATGAAGAAAGTAGCACAGAAACGTGTAACAGAGTGCAGATGTGAGTATGCAAATACATACGAAATGCAAAATGACGTCACTGTAAGGAAAAAGACTATCAAAAGAAGAGAGGGCAAGGGATGATCACATGAGAGACATCACAACAGTAACATGGCAAGTGCTCGTCTGAACTCCAATCTCTGGTCCCCCCCCTCGCCAATCCTTCACAAAAAACACCCGTCTAGCTGAATCCACTGTGAAAAATTTCCCCCACTCTTTATCTGTGCCTAAACCAAAATGTAGATTCCATGAACAAAGCTTCTTTCTTAGAACTGCACGCCTGTGGAACTCTGTTCCGTCTGCCTGCTTCCCACCTGACTACAACTTGGATGTCTTTAAGTCCAACGTTAACAAATTCCTAATGAACTGCCCTCTTAAGTAAACACTTCATTAAATCTCCACACTAACGTACTGTACTTGCAATAACCCTTATCCCTGAGTGGCTTCCGGGCCTTGATAAGTGGTGACCACCGTGTAAAAAAAAAAAAAAAAAGAAGCTACGTGTGGCGGGAGAATGAGGAAATAAATTTTCTTGTTACAAGATAAAATTGAGTCCATGTCATTCTTTGTCTTGGTCTCCTTTGTGATGTGGGCTGCATACAACATAGTGGATCCCATGTGTGTAACGTTTACGGACGCTCACTGAGTTTTCTTCAAGGTTTTATTTGAAGAGAGTCGACTCAGGAGAAAGAGACTAATATTATCTTAATAATTACTTCTTAACTTTCTAACTTAATGAAATCAGTGATGCACACGAACAGAGACATGTGTAACATTCGCTAAGATTATCAGTTTCCAACATCATTATCCATGTCTGGTTTGCATGGCATCCACAGAGAAGCTGAAAAATTTTGTTTCTTTCCGCTCAAAAATGTGATGTAATTCTTCATCATCTCTCTGTTTTATCTACAGCATTTGACCTCTAACCTCTGTCTTAACTTTATGTCACCTGTCTCTAGGAGTGAGTCTGTTTGCAGATTAAGGTTATCCTGACGTGCACTAAATGTAACTCTTGTCAAAATTCACACTAGCTAACTTAATCGCTACTGACATAGGGTCCCTAATGTGTAACACATCTATACATATATATATACACATGCACAAATGACACGCTTTTGAACTAGACAGAAACACGAGAGAAAAAGAAAAAAAGCACAAAAAGACACAGAAAGAAAAAGTCGATGGAGAAGAGAATAAAAATTGAAATGTACATAACTAGGTAAAAAAAAAAAAATCCAATCAGAGATCAAAAGGCTGTGTGAGCAACGAAAAGACAAGTACAAAATGCACAAATAAAAAGAAAAATGAAAGAAAATTTGAACTGTAAATATAAACCTTTATAAAAATCAATGACATTTTATATGTTTTTTTTTTTTGCATTGAATATATAAACAACGATCTGGATATACAAATTCACCTTTTTTAATCTCTATCGCTTCTTTACTATTATGTAAACAGAACTTTGTATGTGTGTGTGTGTGTGAGTTCGTTCCCTGTGGACTCCGAAACGGCTGGGCCGAGTTTTATGAAATATCACATGAGAGTACTTTTTGTGCTTGGCAGTGTTCTTAGATAAGTTTTGTATTGGAGTGTCTTCAATAAGTACTGATAATCGAAATAATCCAATGAAATAATAAACAGGCGATTTTGACCACCTTACACAGCCTAACATCACAAGTGCATTTGAGAAGTTTTATTACCACACAAGCACATAAAATCAATAGTAGGTTCTTTGATATGACACGGGTGTGTTCAAAATGATTGTTTCTGTTTAGAGAACGACTAAACCATGATACTTAACTTTTGCATTTTAAACGTTAATTCAAACCATTATATATAAAAAAAAATCTCCCCATTTATTTTATAAGCCCTTCCCCATTTATTTTAATAAGCTTCTTCCCATTAATTTTGATAAACCCTTCCACATTTATTTTAATAAGCCCTTCCCCATTTATCTTAATATGCTTTTCCTGATTTATTTTAATAAGCTCTTCCTGATTTATTTTAATAAGCCCTTTCACATTTATCTTAATAAGCTTTTTCCCATTAATTTTAATAAGCCCTTCTCCATTTATCTTAATAAGCTTTTTCCCATTAATTTTAATAAGCCCTTCTCCATTTATCTTAATAAGCTTTTTCCCATTAATTTTAATAAGCCCTTCTCCATTTATCTTAATAAGCTTTTTCCCATTAATTTTAATAAGCCCTTCTCCATTTATCTTAATAAGCTTTTTCCCATTAATTTTAATAAGCCTTTCTCCATTTATTTTGATAAGCCCTTCTCCATTTATTTTAATAAGCTTTTTCCCATTAATTTTAATAAGCCTTTCTCCATTTATTTTGATAAGCCCTTCTCCATTTATCTTAATAAGCTTTTTCCCATTAATTTTAATAGGCCTTTCTCCATTTATTTTGATAAGCCCTTCTCCATTTATTTGGATAAATCATTTATTTTAGAAAGCTCCACTATGTTTATTTTACAAAGTTCCTCGTTTCCATAAACCTTCAAATACCATACCTGTGCTATGTATCCTCTTCTCCCAGGTATAATCCGTGTTTCCAAATCATTTAGTTTATACTTGAAATATCCTTTGCTCATTGCATCTTTCCATCTGGTGTGGATTTCCTGATCAAACTGAAAAAAAAAAAAGAAAAAAAAAAGATAAAACACTAACACATCAGGAGAGAACATTCTAGATCACATTAGGAATTACCATAACTTATCCATAACAATTAGAAATGATGGATCTCCTAAGATAATCTATTAGGACTTCCACAACCACCCCATAGGGATTACTTTTTGTAAACAAACCGATGTGTTAATCCATTGTAATCACCATAAGTCAGAATTATCTAATTTTAATTAACTAATATATTTTACTAGCAGGGCTACCCTATGCTACACGGGACAAAAGTGTAACATATTTCTATTAAAATTTCTATCTATCTACTTCCCTTTTCCCACCCACCCCCCTCTTTCACTTCCACCCAGTCCATTCCTCTCTAGTTGGACACGCGCGCGCGCGCACGCACACACACACACACACACACACACACACACACACACACACACACTTGTTTATATAATAGATTCCTCTGGGAATGAATCAGCATTTCCTTTCCCAACTAGTACACACCATCACTGAAAAACCGACACTCCCTGACTCATTTGATCCGCAGAGAATGAATAAATTTCTTTAAATTTTAGATATTATTCATCCAGGATAACATCGATCAAGAATATAGCAACTTCATCAGTATCTGTTTTATCACTTTTTTTTTTTTTTTTTAGTTTTAGCCAAATACACACATACACATAGACAACTGCACTTTATGTGATACTATCGATGACCTCTCCTCCAAGTATTAGGAAGCAAGAGAGGAAAAAAAGAAAAAAAGATAACAAAAGAAAGAGGAAATGGGTTTATCTGCAGAATCATGGAGAGGAAGTTGTTCACCATGGTAGAATAAAGAAAGCTGAAGCAGGGTTGTGAATCAGGGCATGGTATCGAAAAAGAAACAAAATGATCAAATATATTTTTGGAGTTAGTTTTGTGAGTGTCAATGGGT